>NW_028152060.1:2500-199820 GCF_964638095.1 Poromitra crassiceps
CTAACCCTAACCCTAACCCTAACCCTAACCCTAACCCTAACCCTAACCCTAACCCTAACCCTAACCCTAACCCTAACCCTAACCCTAACCCTAACCCTAACCCTAACCCTAACCCTAACCCTAACCCTAACCCTAACCCTAACCCTAACCCTAACCCTAACCCTAACCCTAACCCTAACCCTAACCCTAACCCTAACCCTAACCCTAACCCTAACCCTAACCCTAACCCTAACCCTAACCCTAACCCTAACCCTAACCCTAACCCTAACCCTAACCCTAACCCTAACCCTAACCCTAACCCTAACCCTAACCCTAACCCTAACCCTAACCCTAACCCTAACCCTAACCCTAACCCTAACCCTAACCCTAACCCTAACCCTAACCCTAACCCTAACCCTAACCCTAACCCTAACCCTAACCCTAACCCTAACCCTAACCCTAACCCTAACCCTAACCCTAACCCTAACCCTAACCCTAACCCTAACCCTAACCCTAACCCTAACCCTAACCCTAACCCTAACCCTAACCCTAACCCTAACCCTAACCCTAACCCTAACCCTAACCCTAACCCTAACCCTAACCCTAACCCTAACCCTAACCCTAACCCTAACCCTAACCCTAACCCTAACCCTAACCCTAACCCTAACCCTAACCCTAACCCTAACCCTAACCCTAACCCTAACCCTAACCCTAACCCTAACCCTAACCCTAACCCTAACCCTAACCCTAACCCTAACCCTAACCCTAACCCTAACCCTAACCCTAACCCTAACCCTAACCCTAACCCTAACCCTAACCCTAACCCTAACCCTAACCCTAACCCTAACCCTAACCCTAACCCTAACCCTAACCCTAACCCTAACCCTAACCCTAACCCTAACCCTAACCCTAACCCTAACCCTAACCCTAACCCTAACCCTAACCCTAACCCTAACCCTAACCCTAACCCTAACCCTAACCCTAACCCTAACCCTAACCCTAACCCTAACCCTAACCCTAACCCTAACCCTAACCCTAACCCTAACCCTAACCCTAACCCTAACCCTAACCCTAACCCTAACCCTAACCCTAACCCTAACCCTAACCCTAACCCTAACCCTAACCCTAACCCTAACCCTAACCCTAACCCTAACCCTAACCCTAACCCTAACCCTAACCCTAACCCTAACCCTAACCCTAACCCTAACCCTAACCCTAACCCTAACCCTAACCCTAACCCTAACCCTAACCCTAACCCTAACCCTAACCCTAACCCTAACCCTAACCCTAACCCTAACCCTAACCCTAACCCTAACCCTAACCCTAACCCTAACCCTAACCCTAACCCTAACCCTAACCCTAACCCTAACCCTAACCCTAACCCTAACCCTAACCCTAACCCTAACCCTAACCCTAACCCTAACCCTAACCCTAACCCTAACCCTAACCCTAACCCTAACCCTAACCCTAACCCTAACCCTAACCCTAACCCTAACCCTAACCCTAACCCTAACCCTAACCCTAACCCTAACCCTAACCCTAACCCTAACCCTAACCCTAACCCTAACCCTAACCCTAACCCTAACCCTAACCCTAACCCTAACCCTAACCCTAACCCTAACCCTAACCCTAACCCTAACCCTAACCCTAACCCTAACCCTAACCCTAACCCTAACCCTAACCCTAACCCTAACCCTAACCCTAACCCTAACCCTAACCCTAACCCTAACCCTAACCCTAACCCTAACCCTAACCCTAACCCTAACCCTAACCCTAACCCTAACCCTAACCCTAACCCTAACCCTAACCCTAACCCTAACCCTAACCCTAACCCTAACCCTAACCCTAACCCTAACCCTAACCCTAACCCTAACCCTAACCCTAACCCTAACCCTAACCCTAACCCTAACCCTAACCCTAACCCTAACCCTAACCCTAACCCTAACCCTAACCCTAACCCTAACCCTAACCCTAACCCTAACCCTAACCCTAACCCTAACCCTAACCCTAACCCTAACCCTAACCCTAACCCTAACCCTAACCCTAACCCTAACCCTAACCCTAACCCTAACCCTAACCCTAACCCTAACCCTAACCCTAACCCTAACCCTAACCCTAACCCTAACCCTAACCCTAACCCTAACCCTAACCCTAACCCTAACCCTAACCCTAACCCTAACCCTAACCCTAACCCTAACCCTAACCCTAACCCTAACCCTAACCCTAACCCTAACCCTAACCCTAACCCTAACCCTAACCCTAACCCTAACCCTAACCCTAACCCTAACCCTAACCCTAACCCTAACCCTAACCCTAACCCTAACCCTAACCCTAACCCTAACCCTAACCCTAACCCTAACCCTAACCCTAACCCTAACCCTAACCCTAACCCTAACCCTAACCCTAACCCTAACCCTAACCCTAACCCTAACCCTAACCCTAACCCTAACCCTAACCCTAACCCTAACCCTAACCCTAACCCTAACCCTAACCCTAACCCTAACCCTAACCCTAACCCTAACCCTAACCCTAACCCTAACCCTAACCCTAACCCTAACCCTAACCCTAACCCTAACCCTAACCCTAACCCTAACCCTAACCCTAACCCTAACCCTAACCCTAACCCTAACCCTAACCCTAACCCTAACCCTAACCCTAACCCTAACCCTAACCCTAACCCTAACCCTAACCCTAACCCTAACCCTAACCCTAACCCTAACCCTAACCCTAACCCTAACCCTAACCCTAACCCTAACCCTAACCCTAACCCTAACCCTAACCCTAACCCTAACCCTAACCCTAACCCTAACCCTAACCCTAACCCTAACCCTAACCCTAACCCTAACCCTAACCCTAACCCTAACCCTAACCCTAACCCTAACCCTAACCCTAACCCTAACCCTAACCCTAACCCTAACCCTAACCCTAACCCTAACCCTAACCCTAACCCTAACCCTAACCCTAACCCTAACCCTAACCCTAACCCTAACCCTAACCCTAACCCTAACCCTAACCCTAACCCTAACCCTAACCCTAACCCTAACCCTAACCCTAACCCTAACCCTAACCCTAACCCTAACCCTAACCCTAACCCTAACCCTAACCCTAACCCTAACCCTAACCCTAACCCTAACCCTAACCCTAACCCTAACCCTAACCCTAACCCTAACCCTAACCCTAACCCTAACCCTAACCCTAACCCTAACCCTAACCCTAACCCTAACCCTAACCCTAACCCTAACCCTAACCCTAACCCTAACCCTAACCCTAACCCTAACCCTAACCCTAACCCTAACCCTAACCCTAACCCTAACCCTAACCCTAACCCTAACCCTAACCCTAACCCTAACCCTAACCCTAACCCTAACCCTAACCCTAACCCTAACCCTAACCCTAACCCTAACCCTAACCCTAACCCTAACCCTAACCCTAACCCTAACCCTAACCCTAACCCTAACCCTAACCCTAACCCTAACCCTAACCCTAACCCTAACCCTAACCCTAACCCTAACCCTAACCCTAACCCTAACCCTAACCCTAACCCTAACCCTAACCCTAACCCTAACCCTAACCCTAACCCTAACCCTAACCCTAACCCTAACCCTAACCCTAACCCTAACCCTAACCCTAACCCTAACCCTAACCCTAACCCTAACCCTAACCCTAACCCTAACCCTAACCCTAACCCTAACCCTAACCCTAACCCTAACCCTAACCCTAACCCTAACCCTAACCCTAACCCTAACCCTAACCCTAACCCTAACCCTAACCCTAACCCTAACCCTAACCCTAACCCTAACCCTAACCCTAACCCTAACCCTAACCCTAACCCTAACCCTAACCCTAACCCTAACCCTAACCCTAACCCTAACCCTAACCCTAACCCTAACCCTAACCCTAACCCTAACCCTAACCCTAACCCTAACCCTAACCCTAACCCTAACCCTAACCCTAACCCTAACCCTAACCCTAACCCTAACCCTAACCCTAACCCTAACCCTAACCCTAACCCTAACCCTAACCCTAACCCTAACCCTAACCCTAACCCTAACCCTAACCCTAACCCTAACCCTAACCCTAACCCTAACCCTAACCCTAACCCTAACCCTAACCCTAACCCTAACCCTAACCCTAACCCTAACCCTAACCCTAACCCTAACCCTAACCCTAACCCTAACCCTAACCCTAACCCTAACCCTAACCCTAACCCTAACCCTAACCCTAACCCTAACCCTAACCCTAACCCTAACCCTAACCCTAACCCTAACCCTAACCCTAACCCTAACCCTAACCCTAACCCTAACCCTAACCCTAACCCTAACCCTAACCCTAACCCTAACCCTAACCCTAACCCTAACCCTAACCCTAACCCTAACCCTAACCCTAACCCTAACCCTAACCCTAACCCTAACCCTAACCCTAACCCTAACCCTAACCCTAACCCTAACCCTAACCCTAACCCTAACCCTAACCCTAACCCTAACCCTAACCCTAACCCTAACCCTAACCCTAACCCTAACCCTAACCCTAACCCTAACCCTAACCCTAACCCTAACCCTAACCCTAACCCTAACCCTAACCCTAACCCTAACCCTAACCCTAACCCTAACCCTAACCCTAACCCTAACCCTAACCCTAACCCTAACCCTAACCCTAACCCTAACCCTAACCCTAACCCTAACCCTAACCCTAACCCTAACCCTAACCCTAACCCTAACCCTAACCCTAACCCTAACCCTAACCCTAACCCTAACCCTAACCCTAACCCTAACCCTAACCCTAACCCTAACCCTAACCCTAACCCTAACCCTAACCCTAACCCTAACCCTAACCCTAACCCTAACCCTAACCCTAACCCTAACCCTAACCCTAACCCTAACCCTAACCCTAACCCTAACCCTAACCCTAACCCTAACCCTAACCCTAACCCTAACCCTAACCCTAACCCTAACCCTAACCCTAACCCTAACCCTAACCCTAACCCTAACCCTAACCCTAACCCTAACCCTAACCCTAACCCTAACCCTAACCCTAACCCTAACCCTAACCCTAACCCTAACCCTAACCCTAACCCTAACCCTAACCCTAACCCTAACCCTAACCCTAACCCTAACCCTAACCCTAACCCTAACCCTAACCCTAACCCTAACCCTAACCCTAACCCTAACCCTAACCCTAACCCTAACCCTAACCCTAACCCTAACCCTAACCCTAACCCTAACCCTAACCCTAACCCTAACCCTAACCCTAACCCTAACCCTAACCCTAACCCTAACCCTAACCCTAACCCTAACCCTAACCCTAACCCTAACCCTAACCCTAACCCTAACCCTAACCCTAACCCTAACCCTAACCCTAACCCTAACCCTAACCCTAACCCTAACCCTAACCCTAACCCTAACCCTAACCCTAACCCTAACCCTAACCCTACTTTGCTAAAGTGGGAGGAGCTACTTTTAACTCCTCCCACAAACTCGAATAAATTTGCATAAATTAGGTTTAACATGGGAAAGATAGGGATCATCACGTGATGATCGTGGCTCAGATCTCCTACCCTAACCCTAACCCTAACCCTAACCCTAACCCTAACCCTAACCCTAACCCTAACCCTAACCCTAACCCTAACCCTAACCCTAACCCTAACCCTAACCCTAACCCTAACCCTAACCCTAACCCTAAACCCTAACCCTAACCCTAACCCTAACCCTAAACCCTAACCCTAACCCTAACCCTAACCCTAACCCTAACCCTAAAAAAAAAAAAAAAGTTAAAATAGTTAGCAAAAAAACCACTTCCTGTTTTTGGCCTTCAAAATAAAAGAAAATGACCAAAACAGGAAGTAGAATTTCCCTTGCTCGGATCAAGCTAAAAAGTAGTTATTCAAGTTCCCCGTAATATTCCCAGTCGTTAGAGTGGTTACTTGGCTATGAAAAAAAAAAAAAAATTCAAAATAAAATTAAAAAAAAAAAAAAAAAAAAAAGTTAAAATAGTTAGCAAAAAAACCACTTCCTGTTTTTGGCCTTCAAAATAAAAGAAAATGACCAAAACAGGAAGTAGAATTTCCCTTGCTCGGATCAAGCTAAAAAGTAGTTATTCAAGTTCCCCGTAATATTCCCAGTCGTTAGAGTGGTTACTTGGCTATGAAAAAAACAAAAAATTTCAAAATAAAATTAAAAAAAAAAAAAAAAAAAAAAAGTTAAAATAGTTAGCAAAAAAACCACTTCCTGTTTTTGGCCTTCAAAATAAAAGAAAATGACCAAAACAGGAAGTAGAATTTCCCTTGCTCGGATCAAGCTAAAAAGTAGTTATTCAAGTTCCCCGTAATATTCCCAGTCGTTAGAGTGGTTACTTGGCTATGAAAAAAACAAAAAATTTCAAAATAAAATTAAAAAAAAAAAAAAAAAAAAAAAAAACGCGTTTGGGCCATTTTGGGCCATTTCCCTTGCTTTTTGGCCAAAATGAAGTCGTTTTTCGAGCTCCTCGCCAAAAATGGAGTCCTTAGAGTACCTACATGGCTATAAAAAAAAAAAAAAAAATTACAAAAAAAAAAAAAAAAAAAAAAAAAAAAAAAACGCGTTTGGGCCATTTCCCTTGCTTTTTGGCCAAAATGAAGTCGTTTTTCGAGCTCCTCGCCAAAAATGGAGTCCTTAGAGTACCTACATGGCTATAATTTTTTTTTGAAAAAAAACAAACAAAAAAAAAAAAAAAAAACACAAAGTACTTCAAAACTCCCAAATCGCATGAAACGTGCTCCTAACACAACCCCACAAAAAAACACTCAAAACCCTAACCACCCAAACACTTGGTAAAATTTCAACACTTTTCAAAAAAAAAAAAAAAAAAAAAAACACAAGTACTTTTCCCATACAAAAAAAAAAAAAAAGTCTCTTAGCCGTTTCACCAAACGACTCCAATCAACCCAATTCATGCTCATATGACACCCCCCCAACAACCCTCCCTCAAAACAGCCTAGGGTTGGCCAAAATGCCATGTTCAAAGCCTATTTACACCCACTTCCGGTCACTTCCGGCGGAAGCCCCGCCCATATTCGGGACCAGCGCATAAAACTACATAAGACTACATGTCTAACTTCCTAACCCTAGTTCCAACTTAGCCCTTCACAATGGGTCAACGGTCTACAACCCTAACAACCTAGTGCAAATTTCAGCTAGGGTTGTCAATTAACTCCCCTGGACCACCTGGAGCTATAATTTCAATTGGAGCATGTAGCCCTCCTATAGGAGAGCAGATCCTGAGAAAAGATTAGCACAAGTCCCCTCCCCCTAGGCAGGGGGGCGGTCCAATCGTTTAAAAATGTTGAAACTAGGGGTGCTAATAACTCCTAAAGTAAAAGGACTAGAAGGCTGTCCTTTCTTGGGGGAACTCCTCTCACACCCCTCTTCCCGCCCACAAAAAATGGGAGGTCAAAACGCCCCCTAAAAACCGGAAGTCGCGTTTCGGCCATTTCCCTTGCTTTTTGGCCGTTTTTTGGCCGTTTTTCGGGCTCCTCGCCAAAAATGGAGTCCTTAGAGTACCTACATGGCTATAAAAAAAAAAAAAAAAAATTTGAAAAAAAAAAAAAAAAAAAAAAAAAAATCAAACCTGAATAACTCCTAGGGGAAGTCACTTAAAATTCTAATTTTTTTTGTGGGAACTCCTCTCACACTCCTCTTTCAGCCCACAAAAAAATGGGAGGTCAAAACGGAAGTTTTTTTCTTTACAAAAAAAATGTCGTATCTTTATATTCACTAAAATTCAGTAATTGAAGCTACAACCAAAATGACGGTTTGAGCATGTACTAGGGGTTGTCAACATACACTGTAGCCAAAATTTCGGCTCAAGGTTGAGTGGAACTGTGTCAAATTGACAAAAAGAGATGTCAATTTTGCTGGATTTCGTAATTTCGTGCGTTTTTTTTTTTTTTTTTCAACTCTGCGGGACCACAGCTCGCTCAGCGTAGCTCCGATTAGCCTACCCTTTGCTGAGAGTAGGCTTTAGACTGTCTCCTACGTGTCCAGCAACTTTGAAAGGGCTAGCTTCAATTACTGATTTTTACTGAATTGTTGCATCCGACATCCGTCTTTTTTTTTTCTTTTCCAAAAAACCAAAGTTATTCCAAATGACACCAAACTCGTTCAGGCGTATCTTCTCATCATGATGAAGAATCCCTGTAACTTTGGTGTCATTTTTTTTTTTTTTTTTGACCAAAGTTTTTCCAAATGACACCAAACTCGTTCAGGCGTATCTTCTCATCATGATGAAGCTTCCCTGTAACTTTGGTGTCATTTGGAGCACTCCTAAAATTTGCCGAAACTCGGATCCAGGTAAAACCTATTTTTTCGGGCTCCTCGCCAAAAATGGAGTCTGTAGAGTACCTACATGGCTATACTTAATTTTCCCACCAAAAAAAAAAAAAAAAAAAAAAAAAAAAAAACATAAGTACTTTTCCTATGTAAAAAAAAAAAAGTACTTCCGGCGATAGTACCATTCGACTCCAAATGACCTGAAACGCACTCCTATCACATCCCCTGAGGAAGGATTTTGGCTGAAACACTTAGTAAAAAAAACTAGGGTTTCACTAGGGTTTACATAGCAAACTTCCGGTGGGCGTGGCCTAACCAAAGTAGGGGGGATCTGTAGCCACGCCCCCAAGGAGTTCGAATGTGGGAAAAAATAGGCTCCGCCCCCTTTCCCTGGCTTCCGGCGGGGGGGGGTGGAGCCAAAAAAGGGTAACTCCGCCCCCGAAGGTCGTAGAGCCTCGGGGGCGTGGTTTTAGTGGGGTACCTCGATCTCCTAAGTTTGGTAGGGTACTTTGCCAAAGTGGGAGGAGCTACTTTTTTTATTTGCATATCTCGCATAAATTTGCATAAATTAGGGTTTAACATGGGAAAGATAGGGATCGCCGCCCCGGCGATCGTGGCTTTTACCCCCTTACCCTAACCCTAACCCTAACCCTAACCCTAACCCTAACCCTACTAACCCTAACCCTAACCCTAACCCTAACCCTAACCCTAACCCTAACCCTAACCCTAACCCTAACCCTAACCCTAACCCTAACCCTAACCCTAACCCTAACCCTAACCCTAAAAAAAAAAAAAAAAAAAAAAAAAAAGTTAAAATAGTTAGCAAAAAAACCACTTCCTGTTTTTGGCCTTCAAAATAAAAGAAAATGACCAAAACAGGAAGTAGAATTTCCCTTGCTCGGATCAAGCTAAAAAGTAGTTATTCAAGTTCCCCGTAATATTCCCAGTCGTTAGAGTGGTTACTTGGCTATGAAAAAAATAAAAATTTTCAAAATAAAATAAAAAAAAAAAAAAAAAAAAAGTTAAAATAGTTAGCAAAAAAACCACTTCCTGTTTTTGGCCTTCAAAATAAAAGAAAATGACCAAAACAGGAAGTAGAATTTCCCTTGCTCGGATCAAGCTAAAAAGTAGTTATTCAAGTTCCCCGTAATATTCCCAGTCGTTAGAGTGGTTACTTGGCTATGAAAAAAACAAAAAATTTCAAAATAAAATAAAGAAAAAAAAAAAAAAAAAAAAAAAACGCGTTTGGGCCATTTCCCTTGCTTTTTGGCCAAAATGAAGTCGTTTTTCGAGCTCCTCGCCAAAAATGGAGTCCTTAGAGTACCTACATGGCTATAAAAAAAAAAAAAAAAATTTGAAAAAAAAAAAAAAAAATTTTTTTTTAAAAAAACGCGTTTGGGCCATTTTGGGCCATTTCCCTTGCTTTTTGGCCAAAATGAAGTCGTTTTTCGAGCTCCTCGCCAAAAATGGAGTCCTTAGAGTACCTACATGCCTATAAAAAAAAAAAAAAAAATTAATAATGAAAAAAAAAAAAAAACACCAAGTACTTCAAAACTCCCAAATCGCATGAAACGTGCTCCTAACACACCCCCACAAAAAAACACTCAAAACCCTAACCACCCAAACACTTGGTAAAATTTCAACACTTTTCAAAAAAAAAAAAAAACCCAAGTACTTTTCCCATACAAAAAAAAAAAAAACCTCTCTTAGCCGTTTCACCAAACGACTCCAATCAACCCAATTCATGCTCATATGACACCCCCCCAACAACCCTCCCTCAAAACAGCCTAGGGTTGGCCAAAATGCCATGTTCAAAGCCTATTTACACCCACTTCCGGTCACTTCCGGCGGAAGCCCCGCCCATATTCGGGACCAGCGCATAAAACTACATAAGACTACATGTCTAACTTCCTAACCCTAGTTCCAACTTAGCCCTTCACAATGGGTCAACGGTCTACAACCCTAACAACCTAGTGCAAATTTCAGCTAGGGTTGTCAATTAACTCCCCTGGACCACCTGGAGCTATAATTTCAATTGGAGCATGTAGCCCTCCTATAGGAGAGCAGATCCTGAGAAAAGATTAGCACAAGTCCCCTCCCCCTAGGCAGGGGGGCGGTCCAATCGTTTAAAAATGTTGAAACTAGGGGTGCTAATAACTCCTAAAGTAAAAGGACTAGAAGGCTGTCCTTTCTTGGGGGAACTCCTCTCACACCCCTCTTCCCGCCCACAAAAAATGGGAGGTCAAAACGCCCCCTAAAAATCGGAAGTCGCGTTTCGGCCATTTCCCTTGCTTTTTGGCCAAAATGAACTCGGTTTTCGGGCTCCTCGCCAAAAATGGAGTCCTTAGAGTACCTACATGGCTATAAAAAAAAAAAAAAAAAAATTGAAAAAAAAAAAAAAAAAAAAAAAAAAAATCAAACCTGAATAACTCCTAGGGGAAGTCACTTAAAATTCTAATTTTTTTTGTGGGAACTCCTCTCACACTCCTCTTTCAGCCCACAAAAAATGGGAGGTCAAAACGGAACTTTTTTTCTTTACAAAAAAAATGTCGTATCTTTATATTCACTAAAATTCAGTAATTGAAGCTACAACCAAAATGACGGTTTGAGCATGTACTAGGGGTTGTCCACATACACTGTAGCCAAAATTTCGGCTCAAGGTTGAGTGGAACTGTGTCAAATTGACAAAAAGAGATGTCAATTTTGCTGGATTTCGTAATTTCGTGCGTTTTTTTTTTTTTTTCAACTCTGCGGGACCACAGCTCGCTCAGCGTAGCTCCGATTAGCCTACCCTTTGCTGAGAGTAGGCTTTAGACTGTCTCCTACGTGTCCAGCAACTTTGAAAGGGCTAGCTTCAATTACTGATTTTTAGTGAATTGTTGCATCCGACATCCGTCTTTTTTTTTTTTTTTCAAAAAACCAAAGTTTTTCCAAATGACACCAAACTCGTTCAGGCGTATCTTCTCATCATGATGAAGCTTCCCTGTAACTTTGGTGTCATTTGGAGCACTCCTAAAATTTGCCGAAACTCGGATCCAGGTAAAAAGTACTTTTTCGGGATCCTCGTCCAATTTGGAGTCCTTAGAGTACCTACATGGCTATAAAAAAAAAAAAAAAAATTAATGAAGAAAAAAAAAAAAAAAACACCAAGTACTTTTCCTATGTAAAAAACAACCCTAAAAACAACTTTCAACCCTAGTACCATTCGACTCCAAATGACCTGAAACGCACTCCTATCACATCCCCTGAGGAAGGATTTTGGCTCAAACACTTGGTAAAATTTCAACACTTTTTTTTTTTTTTTTAAACGGCCATATCTCCGGAACCGGAAGTCGTACCCAAAAATAAACTTGATATTCGTGCTCAGCGACCAAAACTACGTCATATAGGATGTGTTTGGTGAAAAAAAAACATGTTTGAATTTTTATTTTTTTTATTTTTTATTGTTTTAAAACGGCCATAGCTCCGCCCCTGAAGGTCGTACACACTTTATAAAATGTGCGTTGGAAAGCCCGTACCCGAATTAGGGGGGGTAGCCGGCAGGATTAAGCTATGATCCCATGTTGACTTTTCACTTTTACATTGAAAACTTTTTAAAATAATGTTTACGCCCACTTCCGGTGGGCGTGGCCACTTGTCCTTTTAATACATCATGTATTTCCCCCTCCTCTACTTTACATAAATGGGTGGAGCCTATGATCCCACAAGTTTTGCTCGAAGTTTGACGAAAGTAGTGAGCAACGTACCCTATTACCTAACCCTAACCCTAACCCTAACCCTAACCCTAACCCTAACCCTAACCCTAACCCTAACCCTAACCCTAACCCTAACCCTAACCCTAACCCTACTAACCCTAACCCTAACCCTAACCCTAACCCCTAACCCTAACCCTAACCCTAACCCTAACCTTAACCCTAACCCTAACCCTAACCCTAACCCTAACCCTAACCCTAACCCTAACCCTAACCCTAACCCTAACCCTAACCCTAACCCTAACCCTAACCCTAACCCTAACCCTAACCCTAACCCTAACCCTAACCCTAACCCTACCCTGAGTGGGACACAGACAGGTGGGGGCACTCAAAGATTGAACCTAGACCAAGATATCAAGTTCCTAGAAGACAGAAGGAACAGGTGCATTTTGAAGTACAGGATGATGCAACAATGGAGAGTCCAGAGTTCAACAGCAGAGTTAAAGCACTAAATAAAATCATCAGAATGACACACCATCACGGTTATGTCACAGAAGATAGACCCCCACCAGGAATTGCCAAGTTGACGGATAATCTTATCACTTCAATTAAACCATACAGTCCTTGTGACAAGGTCACGGAAATCATCTATGGCAATGCAAAGAATTGGGAATATACAACCTTAATGCTCCTACGAGAACACTACGTAGATAAGCTACAAAAAGAACTAGTTGCATTGCCTAGAATGACAACAGAAGAATTGGAGGAACCCTTTGAGGTGGCAGTCAAATGGGCTGCACGAGACATAAAACACCTACAAAGAGAAACAATAGAACAGGCGGAAGCACTTATTATAGCCCAAATTGAAGAGGAGGAAGAGAAAGTAATGGAAGAGGAGTTAGAAGAAGAGGAGGAGGAGGACCTACTTGAGGGGATGCAGAGTCCAATCATACCACCAACACCAGTGGTCAGACCAATAGGAAAACCACAACGACCCAAGCAGAATATAAGGACCCACCAAGTGAGTGTCCACACAGAATTGCAGAATAAAGAGGTCAAGGTACTTCCTCCTCCCAAACGTTCATCTATTCTATCTGAAGTAATAACAGAACAGAACGTAGAAAGTGAGCAAGATCCTGAGGGTGGCCCATACACCACACAGAGGCTGAGATGGGAACCAACAGAGAAAGAAACTATCCCTGACACCCCTCCAAATGAAAATGAAAATGATTTGGAGAATGAAGAAGCATCACCATCTCTAGAAAAAGAAGATGAGGAAGATGAAGAGCGTTTACCCAGTGCACAAACTACAGCTGATCTGATATCCATACATTCAGACGTAGAAGCCATAGAACAAGAACAACATGCTAGAACACTGAGCTCAAAACTTAAGATGCTTCGCATGACAGGATTACTCAAAAGGCCACAGGGGTCAAAGGTCAACACAATGGAGGCCCAAAACAGAAGCCTAGTGCAACAAACCTTTACACAGGAACAGACAGTCGGCCCACATAAGCCTACCAATCATATGCACTCAAGTAGGAAACTAAAAGACTGGACCCTTACAGTGACCAAAAAATGGATCATATTGGGGGACTCCAATCTGGGGAGAATCCTCTCATATGACTGTTCTGACCTACAGGTCGACAGCTATCCAGGAGCTACGTTTGCACATGTAAACAATCTCGTTCAGAATGCCACGCTGCAAACTGAACCAGAGAAGGTTATATTATCATTTGGTATAAATAATAGGTCTCAAAAAGTCCACAGGACCCTATTAAGACAAGTGACACAAGCTGTTTCAGCAACCAAAACGTACTTCCCTGGTGCTATGATCTGGGTCCCCATAATAAATTATTCAAGAAACCTACCAGATGCAGAACAAATAGTTCTAAATGACTTGAATGATATTATCAGGGAAAACTTCAGATTAATACCCCCACTTCCTTTGGCCTATTTCCTGACTGAGTCAGATGACATACATTGGACCACTAACACAGCAAAATCCATGCTAGATCATTGGTCACAACAGATAAACTAATAGACCCCAAAAACCTACCTCCACAGGAGGGGTCTAAGAATGTAATAAACCTATCTAAGCACTTTAAGCCCACTGCTGCCCAATTAGCTGTACTCAACAGAGGCCTAACTTTCATTCCCACTCAAGGATCAAATAAAAACATAAAAGAACACACCAGGTGGGATCTACAACAATACCATAGAAAAATTAAACTGGCCTTATATTTTCAGGATGAGGGAGATACAGAGATCCCCTTGTTTACACCCAAATCTGATTGGTCTCCAGAACTAGACCAACTACCTAGAGAAGTGAGCAAACTCATCAAACTAGATGTAAAGTACTTTGAGGAGAAATTTGGAGCTCAGATACCGGTGCCTAACCTGAACAAAGAAGAGACACAAGCTATAAAAGAATTAAAAGACAATAAAGATATTATTATCAAACCAGCAGATAAGGGCAGTGCAATTGTCATCCTAGATAGAGATCAATATCTATGGGAAGGACTCAGACAACTGGAGGATACAAAATATTATACCAAGTTGGATAAACCCATTTACCCAGAAACAATAAATTCAATACAAGCCATCACAGACAAACTAGTCGAAAAAAAGTTTATAAACAAAAAACAACAGGCTTATCTGAATGGTACAGGGGACCCGAGAGCAAGAATATTCTATATGCTCCCCAAAATCCACAAGGAACCCATGAAATGGAGCAAACCATATGAAATTCCTCCAGGAAGGCCCATCGTTTCAGATTGTAGTAGTGAAACCTACTACACAGCTGAATACATAGATCACTTTCTAAATCCTCTATCCAATAAACACCCTAGCTACATCAAGGATACGTATCACTTTGTCAATACGGTGAAACAACTGCACATCCCCACAGGAGCTATGCTATTTACATTGGATGTAGACAGTCTATACACTAACATTGACACCAGTGAAGGCATTCAAGCCGTAAAAGAGATTTTCAGGAAATATCCTAATAAAAGGAGACCCGAAAAAGAACTCCTTCAGCTCCTGGATATTAATCTGAGGAGAAATGATTTTGAATTTGATGAAAAATTCTACTTACAAGTGAAAGGCACAGCAATGGGAAAGAAATTTGCCCCTGCCTATGCAGACATATTCATGGCAGACTGGGAGACCTCAGCTCTGACCCACTGCAAAAAAACACCCTTGTATTACTTCAGATACCTTGATGACATATGGGGTATATGGCCACACTCGGAAATAGAATTTAAAGACTTCATGAATACTTTGAACAATTATAATCCCTCCATAACCCTGAAATCAACTACCAGTTACAAATCAGTGGACTTCTTGGATACAACCACGTTTGTAGGAGAGGATTTCGACAAAACAAACAAATTGGAAGTTAAAGTGTTCTTTAAAGAAACTGATACTCATGCCCTTCTGTATAAGAGTAGCCACCATCCAAGGCATACATACGCAGGCCTGTTGAAATCTCAGCTACTGAGGTTCCACAGGATATGTAGCCGTGAAACGGATTTCTGGAAGGCCACAGCAATACTCTTCTTGGCACTGAGAAAAAGAGGATATAATCGTGCTTTTTTAAGAAGGTCTACACAGACTTATCTAAAGATCAAACCTATAAGCACAGACACTATACTACCATGTGTGACAACATACTCATTAGCCACAGTCAGACTGGTTCAAAGAGTAAAGGACAACTTTGAAACGATATTCAAACCAACTAACCTCTTACAAAACCATACAGTTATAGCAGCATATAGGAAAAACAAGAATCTGCAAGATCGCCTAATCAAAGCCAAACTTAAATCCCTAAAAGCCCCTACACAGAAAGGTCAAGGGTTATGCTATAAGAATTTGACTTGGATTTGGTGTAAAACCAACAACCAAGTATACAAAACTATGGTTGGAGGAAGCACAAAGACCAAGAATTGTATTTACCTCATTACATGCAAAACATGCAAGAAACAATATGTGGGAGAAACAAGAAACACTCTGCTCCAACGGTTTGCACAACATAGACATAATGTACTGCATAACAAGGAAAGTCAAACACCCTTGGTGAGCCATTTCATACAACATGGATGGTCTGCAGTACAAGTCACAGTTATCCAATATAACTCTAAATGGAAGACCAACCAGAGAAAAAGACAAGAAAAGATCTGGATTAGGCTATTGGATACTATGCACCCCAAAGGCCTCAACAGAGGATGTAATATTCCATAAAAACCTTAACAGAGGGTGGGGTCCTGGTCTCTCAAGTGGTAACCGATGGCCCATGCACAAGTGTCCTGGTTTGAACCAGGATACACAACTTCCCCCCGCACCTAACTGGCTCGTGCCTCGAACCACCGGGGAGATTAGATCCTCATCTTCGACCTGTCTGGAATATAAAAACAAAACAGTTAAGGGGCATATGATAAGAACGGAATGCAACGCCTTGAAATACAGGAGATCAGCACAGGAAAAACAGACGATTAACAAGGAATATATTCCATATTATAAAAACCAGGGAGTCTATATGAAAGGTGATTAAAATCCTAAAAACCTTTAAAATTAACTCTACTACATGACCTCACTAAGACACCACTTGTATTTGGATCAAGGATAAAAGAAAAGAAGAATGGTACCCATGTAAACAAAAAAGGGAAAAGTGATTTTAGTCACAAACATGACAATTCACCTATACCTAACCTTAAAAGATTCATACCCTAGCATAGGGTAAACACACAATACCTGAACCTAACCAAGGGTGTCTCATATTTATGATTAATCTCTCCTAATCACAACCTAAGAAAGTCACTACAGTGCTTAAAACCTAATTAGCACTACTTTCTTTCATAGTCCCAACCCAACTCTTATCCACAACCTAACCCCTTCACTTCACGTTTGACCTAAGCCTAACCTAAACCTAAGAGGATTGAAGTATACAAATACTTCCTCCTCTGACCTAAACTTAAAAATCCAGACCTTGGATGGGTCAGTGTTAATGTGGATGGAGGATTAGACAGATATGGATCTATCCTAACTTAAAGGACATATATTATAAGAGTGGGATGTCCCATTTAAGCACTCATCTCATTCTAAAGGAGATGAGGGCATTAGCCATCCTGTCACTCGGCTTAAAACCAGTTCACAAGGCCCAAAAAGAGAACAGTGGTAGTCACTGATCCTGTCACTACACTCAAAACTTCATTATGAAGCCCAGAGAGTAACAAGGACAGCCACTACAAGGCATAAACCTAATCCAGGCAATGAAGTTACTGAGGATGTAAAAACCAAAATTAGTACTCTTCAGAATATTCATCTTAACTATGAATGGGACAAGCATGCCTCAATTTAGAGACCCAGTATTGGTGTCACTGTTTTGACCCTGGGTTCATGGGATGTACGAGGGGTCCCTCCTGAGCATTGATGGGGGCTCCGTGGTTTGGATACCATGAGGGTGTACCTTGGTGCTTGTGGGGAACTTACTTACGCATCCTGTGATTCAGAGGTGCTCAAACACTGATCCAAGGAGACATCACATGCTAAGAGCACCAGCCATCCTATTACTGGGCTTAAAACCAGTCCTGAAAGCCCAGATAGGTAACAGTGGTAGTCACTAATCTTGTTACTATGCTTAAAACCTAGTTAGAAGGCCAGAAAAGCAACAAGAGTAATCACTACAAGGCTGAGACCTAATCAAGGTAATAAAATTACTAAGTCACTGATCCCATTACTGTACTTAAAACCAGTTTGAAAAAGCCAATTAAAGTACATGGGACAATCACTATAGTAAAATATCAAGAGTTGAGTGTGTCTGGGACAAACACAATTCTTCTCTATATCCCAATTTAAGATTTCAATCTTAAATGGGATAAGGGTACTAGCCATCCTGTTACTAAGAGCATACCTCAATTTGAAGGCCCAGTATTGGTGTCGCTGTCTTGACCCTGGGGTCACGGGGTGTGCGAGGAGTCCCTCCTGAGCATTGATGGGAGCTTCATGGTTTGGAGACTATGAAGGGATACCTGGGTGCTTGGGTGGGGCACACTGGCGAATCCTGTGATTCATAGGTGTTCAAACATTGACCCAAGAAGGCATCACAGGCTGGGCTTAAAACCAGTTTTTAAAGCCCAGATATGTAACAGTAATAGTCACTGATCTTGTTACTGTGCTCAAAACCAGGTTGGAAGGCCTGGAAAATAACAATGACAGCTACTACAGAGCCTAGACCCAACCAAGGTAATGAAATTACCAAGTCATTGATCCTATTGCTGTGCTTAAAACCAGCTTGTAAAGCCCATAGTGCATAGAATAGGATTAAAAAATGAAAAAAACATCTAATAGCCTAATATGAGGAAAAAGGGAAAAGTGTGAATATAGCAGTGATGGAACTGTCACTATGGCTTATCACACAGAGATACCCTACTGGATCATAAAAAAATATGAAAATACCAAATTCATATTTACAACAAAGTGTTTCATGGAATACTAACTCCACTAACCCCCTTACTCTAAAACCAAATCCTTGCAACAATCCTTGGAGAGCTTCAAGGCCTCCAAACACATGGCTACCCAATCTAGAGGTCCAATATGACAGACACTGATTGAGATTTTTTGAAACAGGATGAATAAAATCCGAGAAATAAATAATATAATAGCCTAATGAAGGCTAAAAGGGATAGAGAAGGGATATGCTTATGCAACAGTGAAGGAGGACTGCTATGGCAAACTGTCGCACTTAGACACCCATAGTGTATCACCATATAGGAGAGAACACAAGAAGGTAAAAAATAATCTTTTACCATAAAACAACAAAGCTTGATATACCAAAAAGGTATAACCATGAAAAGAGTCATGAAAGGATATAAACACAAGTAAAAACAGATAGTTTTACTATACAAGTACAGAATAACCCTAAAAGAGAGTTAATACACACTTTAACATGGGACTAAAAATTAAAAAATTACACAAGAATCCCAAAGGAAGTACATTAACAAATGGAGGATAAAAAGCAAATTCAACAGTCACAAGGAAATAGCTTAAAAAGATTAAAAGACACTAAAAATGAGTGTACCAGAGTGACTGTGCTGAAAATAGACCACGCCTACAGTTGTAAGGGGAGCTGTTCGTCTGGCTTCCCTGTCACTCTCTCCCAGACCTTCGAGGAGAGCGCATCTCTGTCTTGCTTTGCTCAAACAGAATTACATCACTCAAGCAGAGTTTTCATTGCTCAAGAAAGAAATTGATATATATTGTCAACATTCTTAGCCTGAAGAAGACTCAGTCAAGAGTCGAAACGTCGCGATAAGAACAGTTGACATTGTTTAATATAGTGAAGGCTTGTTTTAGCGCACTGTCTAGAAATTGAATTTAGTGAAGGCTGGTTGTAGCGCACTGTTTAGAATTTGACAGAATGAACAGATATATGGACAATGAGGGTTGGACGCGGGTGTCTTACAGCAAAGGCCGAAATATATCGAGCCGTGGACCCCGTGTTAACAGCCAAATCATGGAAGAATATGACCCAGAAGGGGACAGTCGTCCCACCTATGCTTCAGTGACCAAAAAGGGCATAGCCAGGGGCAATAAATATTTACAACGCCAATATTTTGAGCAAGACCATGAGTCAGAATTTTTTGAAACACCGGGGCACATTGTGTCACGGTTTAAACCACCACATAAAGAACAACAGACAGGCTGGGTCCAGTATGCCGGACGTGAGGTGCACAGCACACCACGCCACACTGGGGATATGCCCAGGCCTGTACCACGTCCTAACTTTGTGCAGAGGCATCCGGGAGGCCGCGCACAAGGTATACCATACCAAGGCGACCACTATGATGGGCCCACAAATAAGCGTAAAAGAATATACAGTAGGGGCGATGGTGCACCCACACGTGGGCGAAAAATGCTGCGCTTTGAAGGTGATGGTGCATCCACGCATGGGCGTGGAGCATCACACTTTGATAATGATAGCAGGCCCAGACCACGTCCTGGATTTGCAAGGGGACGTGGGGACCAAGGCACAGGGGGTGCACCACACCTGAACGACGGACAACAGTCACGTCAACGCTTTGTAAGAGAAGAGCGACAGCCATACCAATCCAATCAGGATGATGGAAATAAAGGATGGCGAGAGCAATATGGGACCCAGAAACAGAAACGATTTCGACCATATCAACTCAACAATAATAATAAAAATAAAAAAGGATGGCGAGGAAATTTTGAACCTCAAAAACAAAGTCGCTACAGAAAAGTGGACCCACAAGAGTGGGACACAGACAGGTGGGGGCACTCAAAGATTGAACCTAGACCAAGATATCAAGTTCCTAGAAGACAGAAGGAACAGGTGCATTTTGAAGTACAGGATGATGCAACAATGGAGAGTCCAGAGTTCAACAGCAGAGTTAAAGCACTAAATAAAATCATCAGAATGACACACCATCACGGTTATGTCACAGAAGATAGACCCCCACCAGGAATTGCCAAGTTGACGGATAATCTTATCACTTCAATTAAACCATACAGTCCTTGTGACAAGGTCACGGAAATCATCTATGGCAATGCAAAGAATTGGGAATATACAACCTTAATGCTCCTACGAGAACACTACGTAGATAAGCTACAAAAAGAACTAGTTGCATTGCCTAGAATGACAACAGAAGAATTGGAGGAACCCTTTGAGGTGGCAGTCAAATGGGCTGCACGAGACATAAAACACCTACAAAGAGAAACAATAGAACAGGCGGAAGCACTTATTATAGCCCAAATTGAAGAGGAGGAAGAGAAAGTAATGGAAGAGGAGTTAGAAGAAGAGGAGGAGGAGGACCTACTTGAGGGGATGCAGAGTCCAATCATACCACCAACACCAGTGGTCAGACCAATAGGAAAACCACAACGACCCAAGCAGAATATAAGGACCCACCAAGTGAGTGTCCACACAGAATTGCAGAATAAAGAGGTCAAGGTACTTCCTCCTCCCAAACGTTCATCTATTCTATCTGAAGTAATAACAGAACAGAACGTAGAAAGTGAGCAAGATCCTGAGGGTGGCCCATACACCACACAGAGGCTGAGATGGGAACCAACAGAGAAAGAAACTATCCCTGACACCCCTCCAAATGAAAATGAAAATGATTTGGAGAATGAAGAAGCATCACCATCTCTAGAAAAAGAAGATGAGGAAGATGAAGAGCGTTTACCCAGTGCACAAACTACAGCTGATCTGATATCCATACATTCAGACGTAGAAGCCATAGAACAAGAACAACATGCTAGAACACTGAGCTCAAAACTTAAGATGCTTCGCATGACAGGATTACTCAAAAGGCCACAGGGGTCAAAGGTCAACACAATGGAGGCCCAAAACAGAAGCCTAGTGCAACAAACCTTTACACAGGAACAGACAGTCGGCCCACATAAGCCTACCAATCATATGCACTCAAGTAGGAAACTAAAAGACTGGACCCTTACAGTGACCAAAAAATGGATCATATTGGGGGACTCCAATCTGGGGAGAATCCTCTCATATGACTGTTCTGACCTACAGGTCGACAGCTATCCAGGAGCTACGTTTGCACATGTAAACAATCTCGTTCAGAATGCCACGCTGCAAACTGAACCAGAGAAGGTTATATTATCATTTGGTATAAATAATAGGTCTCAAAAAGTCCACAGGACCCTATTAAGACAAGTGACACAAGCTGTTTCAGCAACCAAAACGTACTTCCCTGGTGCTATGATCTGGGTCCCCATAATAAATTATTCAAGAAACCTACCAGATGCAGAACAAATAGTTCTAAATGACTTGAATGATATTATCAGGGAAAACTTCAGATTAATACCCCCACTTCCTTTGGCCTATTTCCTGACTGAGTCAGATGACATACATTGGACCACTAACACAGCAAAATCCATGCTAGATCATTGGTCACAACAGATAAACTAATAGACCCCAAAAACCTACCTCCACAGGAGGGGTCTAAGAATGTAATAAACCTATCTAAGCACTTTAAGCCCACTGCTGCCCAATTAGCTGTACTCAACAGAGGCCTAACTTTCATTCCCACTCAAGGATCAAATAAAAACATAAAAGAACACACCAGGTGGGATCTACAACAATACCATAGAAAAATTAAACTGGCCTTATATTTTCAGGATGAGGGAGATACAGAGATCCCCTTGTTTACACCCAAATCTGATTGGTCTCCAGAACTAGACCAACTACCTAGAGAAGTGAGCAAACTCATCAAACTAGATGTAAAGTACTTTGAGGAGAAATTTGGAGCTCAGATACCGGTGCCTAACCTGAACAAAGAAGAGACACAAGCTATAAAAGAATTAAAAGACAATAAAGATATTATTATCAAACCAGCAGATAAGGGCAGTGCAATTGTCATCCTAGATAGAGATCAATATCTATGGGAAGGACTCAGACAACTGGAGGATACAAAATATTATACCAAGTTGGATAAACCCATTTACCCAGAAACAATAAATTCAATACAAGCCATCACAGACAAACTAGTCGAAAAAAAGTTTATAAACAAAAAACAACAGGCTTATCTGAATGGTACAGGGGACCCGAGAGCAAGAATATTCTATATGCTCCCCAAAATCCACAAGGAACCCATGAAATGGAGCAAACCATATGAAATTCCTCCAGGAAGGCCCATCGTTTCAGATTGTAGTAGTGAAACCTACTACACAGCTGAATACATAGATCACTTTCTAAATCCTCTATCCAATAAACACCCTAGCTACATCAAGGATACGTATCACTTTGTCAATACGGTGAAACAACTGCACATCCCCACAGGAGCTATGCTATTTACATTGGATGTAGACAGTCTATACACTAACATTGACACCAGTGAAGGCATTCAAGCCGTAAAAGAGATTTTCAGGAAATATCCTAATAAAAGGAGACCCGAAAAAGAACTCCTTCAGCTCCTGGATATTAATCTGAGGAGAAATGATTTTGAATTTGATGAAAAATTCTACTTACAAGTGAAAGGCACAGCAATGGGAAAGAAATTTGCCCCTGCCTATGCAGACATATTCATGGCAGACTGGGAGACCTCAGCTCTGACCCACTGCAAAAAAACACCCTTGTATTACTTCAGATACCTTGATGACATATGGGGTATATGGCCACACTCGGAAATAGAATTTAAAGACTTCATGAATACTTTGAACAATTATAATCCCTCCATAACCCTGAAATCAACTACCAGTTACAAATCAGTGGACTTCTTGGATACAACCACGTTTGTAGGAGAGGATTTCGACAAAACAAACAAATTGGAAGTTAAAGTGTTCTTTAAAGAAACTGATACTCATGCCCTTCTGTATAAGAGTAGCCACCATCCAAGGCATACATACGCAGGCCTGTTGAAATCTCAGCTACTGAGGTTCCACAGGATATGTAGCCGTGAAACGGATTTCTGGAAGGCCACAGCAATACTCTTCTTGGCACTGAGAAAAAGAGGATATAATCGTGCTTTTTTAAGAAGGTCTACACAGACTTATCTAAAGATCAAACCTATAAGCACAGACACTATACTACCATGTGTGACAACATACTCATTAGCCACAGTCAGACTGGTTCAAAGAGTAAAGGACAACTTTGAAACGATATTCAAACCAACTAACCTCTTACAAAACCATACAGTTATAGCAGCATATAGGAAAAACAAGAATCTGCAAGATCGCCTAATCAAAGCCAAACTTAAATCCCTAAAAGCCCCTACACAGAAAGGTCAAGGGTTATGCTATAAGAATTTGACTTGGATTTGGTGTAAAACCAACAACCAAGTATACAAAACTATGGTTGGAGGAAGCACAAAGACCAAGAATTGTATTTACCTCATTACATGCAAAACATGCAAGAAACAATATGTGGGAGAAACAAGAAACACTCTGCTCCAACGGTTTGCACAACATAGACATAATGTACTGCATAACAAGGAAAGTCAAACACCCTTGGTGAGCCATTTCATACAACATGGATGGTCTGCAGTACAAGTCACAGTTATCCAATATAACTCTAAATGGAAGACCAACCAGAGAAAAAGACAAGAAAAGATCTGGATTAGGCTATTGGATACTATGCACCCCAAAGGCCTCAACAGAGGATGTAATATTCCATAAAAACCTTAACAGAGGGTGGGGTCCTGGTCTCTCAAGTGGTAACCGATGGCCCATGCACAAGTGTCCTGGTTTGAACCAGGATACACAACTTCCCCCCGCACCTAACTGGCTCGTGCCTCGAACCACCGGGGAGATTAGATCCTCATCTTCGACCTGTCTGGAATATAAAAACAAAACAGTTAAGGGGCATATGATAAGAACGGAATGCAACGCCTTGAAATACAGGAGATCAGCACAGGAAAAACAGACGATTAACAAGGAATATATTCCATATTATAAAAACCAGGGAGTCTATATGAAAGGTGATTAAAATCCTAAAAACCTTTAAAATTAACTCTACTACATGACCTCACTAAGACACCACTTGTATTTGGATCAAGGATAAAAGAAAAGAAGAATGGTACCCATGTAAACAAAAAAGGGAAAAGTGATTTTAGTCACAAACATGACAATTCACCTATACCTAACCTTAAAAGATTCATACCCTAGCATAGGGTAAACACACAATACCTGAACCTAACCAAGGGTGTCTCATATTTATGATTAATCTCTCCTAATCACAACCTAAGAAAGTCACTACAGTGCTTAAAACCTAATTAGCACTACTTTCTTTCATAGTCCCAACCCAACTCTTATCCACAACCTAACCCCTTCACTTCACGTTTGACCTAAGCCTAACCTAAACCTAAGAGGATTGAAGTATACAAATACTTCCTCCTCTGACCTAAACTTAAAAATCCAGACCTTGGATGGGTCAGTGTTAATGTGGATGGAGGATTAGACAGATATGGATCTATCCTAACTTAAAGGACATATATTATAAGAGTGGGATGTCCCATTTAAGCACTCATCTCATTCTAAAGGAGATGAGGGCATTAGCCATCCTGTCACTCGGCTTAAAACCAGTTCACAAGGCCCAAAAAGAGAACAGTGGTAGTCACTGATCCTGTCACTACACTCAAAACTTCATTATGAAGCCCAGAGAGTAACAAGGACAGCCACTACAAGGCATAAACCTAATCCAGGCAATGAAGTTACTGAGGATGTAAAAACCAAAATTAGTACTCTTCAGAATATTCATCTTAACTATGAATGGGACAAGCATGCCTCAATTTAGAGACCCAGTATTGGTGTCACTGTTTTGACCCTGGGTTCATGGGATGTACGAGGGGTCCCTCCTGAGCATTGATGGGGGCTCCGTGGTTTGGATACCATGAGGGTGTACCTTGGTGCTTGTGGGGAACTTACTTACGCATCCTGTGATTCAGAGGTGCTCAAACACTGATCCAAGGAGACATCACATGCTAAGAGCACCAGCCATCCTATTACTGGGCTTAAAACCAGTCCTGAAAGCCCAGATAGGTAACAGTGGTAGTCACTAATCTTGTTACTATGCTTAAAACCTAGTTAGAAGGCCAGAAAAGCAACAAGAGTAATCACTACAAGGCTGAGACCTAATCAAGGTAATAAAATTACTAAGTCACTGATCCCATTACTGTACTTAAAACCAGTTTGAAAAAGCCAATTAAAGTACATGGGACAATCACTATAGTAAAATATCAAGAGTTGAGTGTGTCTGGGACAAACACAATTCTTCTCTATATCCCAATTTAAGATTTCAATCTTAAATGGGATAAGGGTACTAGCCATCCTGTTACTAAGAGCATACCTCAATTTGAAGGCCCAGTATTGGTGTCGCTGTCTTGACCCTGGGGTCACGGGGTGTGCGAGGAGTCCCTCCTGAGCATTGATGGGAGCTTCATGGTTTGGAGACTATGAAGGGATACCTGGGTGCTTGGGTGGGGCACACTGGCGAATCCTGTGATTCATAGGTGTTCAAACATTGACCCAAGAAGGCATCACAGGCTGGGCTTAAAACCAGTTTTTAAAGCCCAGATATGTAACAGTAATAGTCACTGATCTTGTTACTGTGCTCAAAACCAGGTTGGAAGGCCTGGAAAATAACAATGACAGCTACTACAGAGCCTAGACCCAACCAAGGTAATGAAATTACCAAGTCATTGATCCTATTGCTGTGCTTAAAACCAGCTTGTAAAGCCCATAGTGCATAGAATAGGATTAAAAAATGAAAAAAACATCTAATAGCCTAATATGAGGAAAAAGGGAAAAGTGTGAATATAGCAGTGATGGAACTGTCACTATGGCTTATCACACAGAGATACCCTACTGGATCATAAAAAAATATGAAAATACCAAATTCATATTTACAACAAAGTGTTTCATGGAATACTAACTCCACTAACCCCCTTACTCTAAAACCAAATCCTTGCAACAATCCTTGGAGAGCTTCAAGGCCTCCAAACACATGGCTACCCAATCTAGAGGTCCAATATGACAGACACTGATTGAGATTTTTTGAAACAGGATGAATAAAATCCGAGAAATAAATAATATAATAGCCTAATGAAGGCTAAAAGGGATAGAGAAGGGATATGCTTATGCAACAGTGAAGGAGGACTGCTATGGCAAACTGTCGCACTTAGACACCCATAGTGTATCACCATATAGGAGAGAACACAAGAAGGTAAAAAATAATCTTTTACCATAAAACAACAAAGCTTGATATACCAAAAAGGTATAACCATGAAAAGAGTCATGAAAGGATATAAACACAAGTAAAAACAGATAGTTTTACTATACAAGTACAGAATAACCCTAAAAGAGAGTTAATACACACTTTAACATGGGACTAAAAATTAAAAAATTACACAAGAATCCCAAAGGAAGTACATTAACAAATGGAGGATAAAAAGCAAATTCAACAGTCACAAGGAAATAGCTTAAAAAGATTAAAAGACACTAAAAATGAGTGTACCAGAGTGACTGTGCTGAAAATAGACCACGCCTACAGTTGTAAGGGGAGCTGTTCGTCTGGCTTCCCTGTCACTCTCTCCCAGACCTTCGAGGAGAGCGCATCTCTGTCTTGCTTTGCTCAAACAGAATTACATCACTCAAGCAGAGTTTTCATTGCTCAAGAAAGAAATTGATATATATTGTCAACATTCTTAGCCTGAAGAAGACTCAGTCAAGAGTCGAAACGTCGCGATAAGAACAGTTGACATTGTTTAATATAGTGAAGGCTTGTTTTAGCGCACTGTCTAGAAATTGAATTTAGTGAAGGCTGGTTGTAGCGCACTGTTTAGAATTTGACAGAATGAACAGATATATGGACAATGAGGGTTGGACGCGGGTGTCTTACAGCAAAGGCCGAAATATATCGAGCCGTGGACCCCGTGTTAACAGCCAAATCATGGAAGAATATGACCCAGAAGGGGACAGTCGTCCCACCTATGCTTCAGTGACCAAAAAGGGCATAGCCAGGGGCAATAAATATTTACAACGCCAATATTTTGAGCAAGACCATGAGTCAGAATTTTTTGAAACACCGGGGCACATTGTGTCACGGTTTAAACCACCACATAAAGAACAACAGACAGGCTGGGTCCAGTATGCCGGACGTGAGGTGCACAGCACACCACGCCACACTGGGGATATGCCCAGGCCTGTACCACGTCCTAACTTTGTGCAGAGGCATCCGGGAGGCCGCGCACAAGGTATACCATACCAAGGCGACCACTATGATGGGCCCACAAATAAGCGTAAAAGAATATACAGTAGGGGCGATGGTGCACCCACACGTGGGCGAAAAATGCTGCGCTTTGAAGGTGATGGTGCATCCACGCATGGGCGTGGAGCATCACACTTTGATAATGATAGCAGGCCCAGACCACGTCCTGGATTTGCAAGGGGACGTGGGGACCAAGGCACAGGGGGTGCACCACACCTGAACGACGGACAACAGTCACGTCAACGCTTTGTAAGAGAAGAGCGACAGCCATACCAATCCAATCAGGATGATGGAAATAAAGGATGGCGAGAGCAATATGGGACCCAGAAACAGAAACGATTTCGACCATATCAACTCAACAATAATAATAAAAATAAAAAAGGATGGCGAGGAAATTTTGAACCTCAAAAACAAAGTCGCTACAGAAAAGTGGACCCACAAGAGTGGGACACAGACAGGTGGGGGCACTCAAAGATTGAACCTAGACCAAGATATCAAGTTCCTAGAAGACAGAAGGAACAGGTGCATTTTGAAGTACAGGATGATGCAACAATGGAGAGTCCAGAGTTCAACAGCAGAGTTAAAGCACTAAATAAAATCATCAGAATGACACACCATCACGGTTATGTCACAGAAGATAGACCCCCACCAGGAATTGCCAAGTTGACGGATAATCTTATCACTTCAATTAAACCATACAGTCCTTGTGACAAGGTCACGGAAATCATCTATGGCAATGCAAAGAATTGGGAATATACAACCTTAATGCTCCTACGAGAACACTACGTAGATAAGCTACAAAAAGAACTAGTTGCATTGCCTAGAATGACAACAGAAGAATTGGAGGAACCCTTTGAGGTGGCAGTCAAATGGGCTGCACGAGACATAAAACACCTACAAAGAGAAACAATAGAACAGGCGGAAGCACTTATTATAGCCCAAATTGAAGAGGAGGAAGAGAAAGTAATGGAAGAGGAGTTAGAAGAAGAGGAGGAGGAGGACCTACTTGAGGGGATGCAGAGTCCAATCATACCACCAACACCAGTGGTCAGACCAATAGGAAAACCACAACGACCCAAGCAGAATATAAGGACCCACCAAGTGAGTGTCCACACAGAATTGCAGAATAAAGAGGTCAAGGTACTTCCTCCTCCCAAACGTTCATCTATTCTATCTGAAGTAATAACAGAACAGAACGTAGAAAGTGAGCAAGATCCTGAGGGTGGCCCATACACCACACAGAGGCTGAGATGGGAACCAACAGAGAAAGAAACTATCCCTGACACCCCTCCAAATGAAAATGAAAATGATTTGGAGAATGAAGAAGCATCACCATCTCTAGAAAAAGAAGATGAGGAAGATGAAGAGCGTTTACCCAGTGCACAAACTACAGCTGATCTGATATCCATACATTCAGACGTAGAAGCCATAGAACAAGAACAACATGCTAGAACACTGAGCTCAAAACTTAAGATGCTTCGCATGACAGGATTACTCAAAAGGCCACAGGGGTCAAAGGTCAACACAATGGAGGCCCAAAACAGAAGCCTAGTGCAACAAACCTTTACACAGGAACAGACAGTCGGCCCACATAAGCCTACCAATCATATGCACTCAAGTAGGAAACTAAAAGACTGGACCCTTACAGTGACCAAAAAATGGATCATATTGGGGGACTCCAATCTGGGGAGAATCCTCTCATATGACTGTTCTGACCTACAGGTCGACAGCTATCCAGGAGCTACGTTTGCACATGTAAACAATCTCGTTCAGAATGCCACGCTGCAAACTGAACCAGAGAAGGTTATATTATCATTTGGTATAAATAATAGGTCTCAAAAAGTCCACAGGACCCTATTAAGACAAGTGACACAAGCTGTTTCAGCAACCAAAACGTACTTCCCTGGTGCTATGATCTGGGTCCCCATAATAAATTATTCAAGAAACCTACCAGATGCAGAACAAATAGTTCTAAATGACTTGAATGATATTATCAGGGAAAACTTCAGATTAATACCCCCACTTCCTTTGGCCTATTTCCTGACTGAGTCAGATGACATACATTGGACCACTAACACAGCAAAATCCATGCTAGATCATTGGTCACAACAGATAAACTAATAGACCCCAAAAACCTACCTCCACAGGAGGGGTCTAAGAATGTAATAAACCTATCTAAGCACTTTAAGCCCACTGCTGCCCAATTAGCTGTACTCAACAGAGGCCTAACTTTCATTCCCACTCAAGGATCAAATAAAAACATAAAAGAACACACCAGGTGGGATCTACAACAATACCATAGAAAAATTAAACTGGCCTTATATTTTCAGGATGAGGGAGATACAGAGATCCCCTTGTTTACACCCAAATCTGATTGGTCTCCAGAACTAGACCAACTACCTAGAGAAGTGAGCAAACTCATCAAACTAGATGTAAAGTACTTTGAGGAGAAATTTGGAGCTCAGATACCGGTGCCTAACCTGAACAAAGAAGAGACACAAGCTATAAAAGAATTAAAAGACAATAAAGATATTATTATCAAACCAGCAGATAAGGGCAGTGCAATTGTCATCCTAGATAGAGATCAATATCTATGGGAAGGACTCAGACAACTGGAGGATACAAAATATTATACCAAGTTGGATAAACCCATTTACCCAGAAACAATAAATTCAATACAAGCCATCACAGACAAACTAGTCGAAAAAAAGTTTATAAACAAAAAACAACAGGCTTATCTGAATGGTACAGGGGACCCGAGAGCAAGAATATTCTATATGCTCCCCAAAATCCACAAGGAACCCATGAAATGGAGCAAACCATATGAAATTCCTCCAGGAAGGCCCATCGTTTCAGATTGTAGTAGTGAAACCTACTACACAGCTGAATACATAGATCACTTTCTAAATCCTCTATCCAATAAACACCCTAGCTACATCAAGGATACGTATCACTTTGTCAATACGGTGAAACAACTGCACATCCCCACAGGAGCTATGCTATTTACATTGGATGTAGACAGTCTATACACTAACATTGACACCAGTGAAGGCATTCAAGCCGTAAAAGAGATTTTCAGGAAATATCCTAATAAAAGGAGACCCGAAAAAGAACTCCTTCAGCTCCTGGATATTAATCTGAGGAGAAATGATTTTGAATTTGATGAAAAATTCTACTTACAAGTGAAAGGCACAGCAATGGGAAAGAAATTTGCCCCTGCCTATGCAGACATATTCATGGCAGACTGGGAGACCTCAGCTCTGACCCACTGCAAAAAAACACCCTTGTATTACTTCAGATACCTTGATGACATATGGGGTATATGGCCACACTCGGAAATAGAATTTAAAGACTTCATGAATACTTTGAACAATTATAATCCCTCCATAACCCTGAAATCAACTACCAGTTACAAATCAGTGGACTTCTTGGATACAACCACGTTTGTAGGAGAGGATTTCGACAAAACAAACAAATTGGAAGTTAAAGTGTTCTTTAAAGAAACTGATACTCATGCCCTTCTGTATAAGAGTAGCCACCATCCAAGGCATACATACGCAGGCCTGTTGAAATCTCAGCTACTGAGGTTCCACAGGATATGTAGCCGTGAAACGGATTTCTGGAAGGCCACAGCAATACTCTTCTTGGCACTGAGAAAAAGAGGATATAATCGTGCTTTTTTAAGAAGGTCTACACAGACTTATCTAAAGATCAAACCTATAAGCACAGACACTATACTACCATGTGTGACAACATACTCATTAGCCACAGTCAGACTGGTTCAAAGAGTAAAGGACAACTTTGAAACGATATTCAAACCAACTAACCTCTTACAAAACCATACAGTTATAGCAGCATATAGGAAAAACAAGAATCTGCAAGATCGCCTAATCAAAGCCAAACTTAAATCCCTAAAAGCCCCTACACAGAAAGGTCAAGGGTTATGCTATAAGAATTTGACTTGGATTTGGTGTAAAACCAACAACCAAGTATACAAAACTATGGTTGGAGGAAGCACAAAGACCAAGAATTGTATTTACCTCATTACATGCAAAACATGCAAGAAACAATATGTGGGAGAAACAAGAAACACTCTGCTCCAACGGTTTGCACAACATAGACATAATGTACTGCATAACAAGGAAAGTCAAACACCCTTGGTGAGCCATTTCATACAACATGGATGGTCTGCAGTACAAGTCACAGTTATCCAATATAACTCTAAATGGAAGACCAACCAGAGAAAAAGACAAGAAAAGATCTGGATTAGGCTATTGGATACTATGCACCCCAAAGGCCTCAACAGAGGATGTAATATTCCATAAAAACCTTAACAGAGGGTGGGGTCCTGGTCTCTCAAGTGGTAACCGATGGCCCATGCACAAGTGTCCTGGTTTGAACCAGGATACACAACTTCCCCCCGCACCTAACTGGCTCGTGCCTCGAACCACCGGGGAGATTAGATCCTCATCTTCGACCTGTCTGGAATATAAAAACAAAACAGTTAAGGGGCATATGATAAGAACGGAATGCAACGCCTTGAAATACAGGAGATCAGCACAGGAAAAACAGACGATTAACAAGGAATATATTCCATATTATAAAAACCAGGGAGTCTATATGAAAGGTGATTAAAATCCTAAAAACCTTTAAAATTAACTCTACTACATGACCTCACTAAGACACCACTTGTATTTGGATCAAGGATAAAAGAAAAGAAGAATGGTACCCATGTAAACAAAAAAGGGAAAAGTGATTTTAGTCACAAACATGACAATTCACCTATACCTAACCTTAAAAGATTCATACCCTAGCATAGGGTAAACACACAATACCTGAACCTAACCAAGGGTGTCTCATATTTATGATTAATCTCTCCTAATCACAACCTAAGAAAGTCACTACAGTGCTTAAAACCTAATTAGCACTACTTTCTTTCATAGTCCCAACCCAACTCTTATCCACAACCTAACCCCTTCACTTCACGTTTGACCTAAGCCTAACCTAAACCTAAGAGGATTGAAGTATACAAATACTTCCTCCTCTGACCTAAACTTAAAAATCCAGACCTTGGATGGGTCAGTGTTAATGTGGATGGAGGATTAGACAGATATGGATCTATCCTAACTTAAAGGACATATATTATAAGAGTGGGATGTCCCATTTAAGCACTCATCTCATTCTAAAGGAGATGAGGGCATTAGCCATCCTGTCACTCGGCTTAAAACCAGTTCACAAGGCCCAAAAAGAGAACAGTGGTAGTCACTGATCCTGTCACTACACTCAAAACTTCATTATGAAGCCCAGAGAGTAACAAGGACAGCCACTACAAGGCATAAACCTAATCCAGGCAATGAAGTTACTGAGGATGTAAAAACCAAAATTAGTACTCTTCAGAATATTCATCTTAACTATGAATGGGACAAGCATGCCTCAATTTAGAGACCCAGTATTGGTGTCACTGTTTTGACCCTGGGTTCATGGGATGTACGAGGGGTCCCTCCTGAGCATTGATGGGGGCTCCGTGGTTTGGATACCATGAGGGTGTACCTTGGTGCTTGTGGGGAACTTACTTACGCATCCTGTGATTCAGAGGTGCTCAAACACTGATCCAAGGAGACATCACATGCTAAGAGCACCAGCCATCCTATTACTGGGCTTAAAACCAGTCCTGAAAGCCCAGATAGGTAACAGTGGTAGTCACTAATCTTGTTACTATGCTTAAAACCTAGTTAGAAGGCCAGAAAAGCAACAAGAGTAATCACTACAAGGCTGAGACCTAATCAAGGTAATAAAATTACTAAGTCACTGATCCCATTACTGTACTTAAAACCAGTTTGAAAAAGCCAATTAAAGTACATGGGACAATCACTATAGTAAAATATCAAGAGTTGAGTGTGTCTGGGACAAACACAATTCTTCTCTATATCCCAATTTAAGATTTCAATCTTAAATGGGATAAGGGTACTAGCCATCCTGTTACTAAGAGCATACCTCAATTTGAAGGCCCAGTATTGGTGTCGCTGTCTTGACCCTGGGGTCACGGGGTGTGCGAGGAGTCCCTCCTGAGCATTGATGGGAGCTTCATGGTTTGGAGACTATGAAGGGATACCTGGGTGCTTGGGTGGGGCACACTGGCGAATCCTGTGATTCATAGGTGTTCAAACATTGACCCAAGAAGGCATCACAGGCTGGGCTTAAAACCAGTTTTTAAAGCCCAGATATGTAACAGTAATAGTCACTGATCTTGTTACTGTGCTCAAAACCAGGTTGGAAGGCCTGGAAAATAACAATGACAGCTACTACAGAGCCTAGACCCAACCAAGGTAATGAAATTACCAAGTCATTGATCCTATTGCTGTGCTTAAAACCAGCTTGTAAAGCCCATAGTGCATAGAATAGGATTAAAAAATGAAAAAAACATCTAATAGCCTAATATGAGGAAAAAGGGAAAAGTGTGAATATAGCAGTGATGGAACTGTCACTATGGCTTATCACACAGAGATACCCTACTGGATCATAAAAAAATATGAAAATACCAAATTCATATTTACAACAAAGTGTTTCATGGAATACTAACTCCACTAACCCCCTTACTCTAAAACCAAATCCTTGCAACAATCCTTGGAGAGCTTCAAGGCCTCCAAACACATGGCTACCCAATCTAGAGGTCCAATATGACAGACACTGATTGAGATTTTTTGAAACAGGATGAATAAAATCCGAGAAATAAATAATATAATAGCCTAATGAAGGCTAAAAGGGATAGAGAAGGGATATGCTTATGCAACAGTGAAGGAGGACTGCTATGGCAAACTGTCGCACTTAGACACCCATAGTGTATCACCATATAGGAGAGAACACAAGAAGGTAAAAAATAATCTTTTACCATAAAACAACAAAGCTTGATATACCAAAAAGGTATAACCATGAAAAGAGTCATGAAAGGATATAAACACAAGTAAAAACAGATAGTTTTACTATACAAGTACAGAATAACCCTAAAAGAGAGTTAATACACACTTTAACATGGGACTAAAAATTAAAAAATTACACAAGAATCCCAAAGGAAGTACATTAACAAATGGAGGATAAAAAGCAAATTCAACAGTCACAAGGAAATAGCTTAAAAAGATTAAAAGACACTAAAAATGAGTGTACCAGAGTGACTGTGCTGAAAATAGACCACGCCTACAGTTGTAAGGGGAGCTGTTCGTCTGGCTTCCCTGTCACTCTCTCCCAGACCTTCGAGGAGAGCGCATCTCTGTCTTGCTTTGCTCAAACAGAATTACATCACTCAAGCAGAGTTTTCATTGCTCAAGAAAGAAATTGATATATATTGTCAACATTCTTAGCCTGAAGAAGACTCAGTCAAGAGTCGAAACGTCGCGATAAGAACAGTTGACATTGTTTAATATAGTGAAGGCTTGTTTTAGCGCACTGTCTAGAAATTGAATTTAGTGAAGGCTGGTTGTAGCGCACTGTTTAGAATTTGACAGAATGAACAGATATATGGACAATGAGGGTTGGACGCGGGTGTCTTACAGCAAAGGCCGAAATATATCGAGCCGTGGACCCCGTGTTAACAGCCAAATCATGGAAGAATATGACCCAGAAGGGGACAGTCGTCCCACCTATGCTTCAGTGACCAAAAAGGGCATAGCCAGGGGCAATAAATATTTACAACGCCAATATTTTGAGCAAGACCATGAGTCAGAATTTTTTGAAACACCGGGGCACATTGTGTCACGGTTTAAACCACCACATAAAGAACAACAGACAGGCTGGGTCCAGTATGCCGGACGTGAGGTGCACAGCACACCACGCCACACTGGGGATATGCCCAGGCCTGTACCACGTCCTAACTTTGTGCAGAGGCATCCGGGAGGCCGCGCACAAGGTATACCATACCAAGGCGACCACTATGATGGGCCCACAAATAAGCGTAAAAGAATATACAGTAGGGGCGATGGTGCACCCACACGTGGGCGAAAAATGCTGCGCTTTGAAGGTGATGGTGCATCCACGCATGGGCGTGGAGCATCACACTTTGATAATGATAGCAGGCCCAGACCACGTCCTGGATTTGCAAGGGGACGTGGGGACCAAGGCACAGGGGGTGCACCACACCTGAACGACGGACAACAGTCACGTCAACGCTTTGTAAGAGAAGAGTGACAGCCATACCAATCCAATCAGGATGATGGAAATAAAGGATGGCGAGAGCAATATGGGACCCAGAAACAGAAACGATTTCGACCATATCAACTCAACAATAATAATAAAAATAAAAAAGGATGGCGAGGAAATTTTGAACCTCAAAAACAAAGTCGCTACAGAAAAGTGGACCCACAAGAGTGGGACACAGACAGGTGGGGGCACTCAAAGATTGAACCTAGACCAAGATATCAAGTTCCTAGAAGACAGAAGGAACAGGTGCATTTTGAAGTACAGGATGATGCAACAATGGAGAGTCCAGAGTTCAACAGCAGAGTTAAAGCACTAAATAAAATCATCAGAATGACACACCATCACGGTTATGTCACAGAAGATAGACCCCCACCAGGAATTGCCAAGTTGACGGATAATCTTATCACTTCAATTAAACCATACAGTCCTTGTGACAAGGTCACGGAAATCATCTATGGCAATGCAAAGAATTGGGAATATACAACCTTAATGCTCCTACGAGAACACTACGTAGATAAGCTACAAAAAGAACTAGTTGCATTGCCTAGAATGACAACAGAAGAATTGGAGGAACCCTTTGAGGTGGCAGTCAAATGGGCTGCACGAGACATAAAACACCTACAAAGAGAAACAATAGAACAGGCGGAAGCACTTATTATAGCCCAAATTGAAGAGGAGGAAGAGAAAGTAATGGAAGAGGAGTTAGAAGAAGAGGAGGAGGAGGACCTACTTGAGGGGATGCAGAGTCCAATCATACCACCAACACCAGTGGTCAGACCAATAGGAAAACCACAACGACCCAAGCAGAATATAAGGACCCACCAAGTGAGTGTCCACACAGAATTGCAGAATAAAGAGGTCAAGGTACTTCCTCCTCCCAAACGTTCATCTATTCTATCTGAAGTAATAACAGAACAGAACGTAGAAAGTGAGCAAGATCCTGAGGGTGGCCCATACACCACACAGAGGCTGAGATGGGAACCAACAGAGAAAGAAACTATCCCTGACACCCCTCCAAATGAAAATGAAAATGATTTGGAGAATGAAGAAGCATCACCATCTCTAGAAAAAGAAGATGAGGAAGATGAAGAGCGTTTACCCAGTGCACAAACTACAGCTGATCTGATATCCATACATTCAGACGTAGAAGCCATAGAACAAGAACAACATGCTAGAACACTGAGCTCAAAACTTAAGATGCTTCGCATGACAGGATTACTCAAAAGGCCACAGGGGTCAAAGGTCAACACAATGGAGGCCCAAAACAGAAGCCTAGTGCAACAAACCTTTACACAGGAACAGACAGTCGGCCCACATAAGCCTACCAATCATATGCACTCAAGTAGGAAACTAAAAGACTGGACCCTTACAGTGACCAAAAAATGGATCATATTGGGGGACTCCAATCTGGGGAGAATCCTCTCATATGACTGTTCTGACCTACAGGTCGACAGCTATCCAGGAGCTACGTTTGCACATGTAAACAATCTCGTTCAGAATGCCACGCTGCAAACTGAACCAGAGAAGGTTATATTATCATTTGGTATAAATAATAGGTCTCAAAAAGTCCACAGGACCCTATTAAGACAAGTGACACAAGCTGTTTCAGCAACCAAAACGTACTTCCCTGGTGCTATGATCTGGGTCCCCATAATAAATTATTCAAGAAACCTACCAGATGCAGAACAAATAGTTCTAAATGACTTGAATGATATTATCAGGGAAAACTTCAGATTAATACCCCCACTTCCTTTGGCCTATTTCCTGACTGAGTCAGATGACATACATTGGACCACTAACACAGCAAAATCCATGCTAGATCATTGGTCACAACAGATAAACTAATAGACCCCAAAAACCTACCTCCACAGGAGGGGTCTAAGAATGTAATAAACCTATCTAAGCACTTTAAGCCCACTGCTGCCCAATTAGCTGTACTCAACAGAGGCCTAACTTTCATTCCCACTCAAGGATCAAATAAAAACATAAAAGAACACACCAGGTGGGATCTACAACAATACCATAGAAAAATTAAACTGGCCTTATATTTTCAGGATGAGGGAGATACAGAGATCCCCTTGTTTACACCCAAATCTGATTGGTCTCCAGAACTAGACCAACTACCTAGAGAAGTGAGCAAACTCATCAAACTAGATGTAAAGTACTTTGAGGAGAAATTTGGAGCTCAGATACCGGTGCCTAACCTGAACAAAGAAGAGACACAAGCTATAAAAGAATTAAAAGACAATAAAGATATTATTATCAAACCAGCAGATAAGGGCAGTGCAATTGTCATCCTAGATAGAGATCAATATCTATGGGAAGGACTCAGACAACTGGAGGATACAAAATATTATACCAAGTTGGATAAACCCATTTACCCAGAAACAATAAATTCAATACAAGCCATCACAGACAAACTAGTCGAAAAAAAGTTTATAAACAAAAAACAACAGGCTTATCTGAATGGTACAGGGGACCCGAGAGCAAGAATATTCTATATGCTCCCCAAAATCCACAAGGAACCCATGAAATGGAGCAAACCATATGAAATTCCTCCAGGAAGGCCCATCGTTTCAGATTGTAGTAGTGAAACCTACTACACAGCTGAATACATAGATCACTTTCTAAATCCTCTATCCAATAAACACCCTAGCTACATCAAGGATACGTATCACTTTGTCAATACGGTGAAACAACTGCACATCCCCACAGGAGCTATGCTATTTACATTGGATGTAGACAGTCTATACACTAACATTGACACCAGTGAAGGCATTCAAGCCGTAAAAGAGATTTTCAGGAAATATCCTAATAAAAGGAGACCCGAAAAAGAACTCCTTCAGCTCCTGGATATTAATCTGAGGAGAAATGATTTTGAATTTGATGAAAAATTCTACTTACAAGTGAAAGGCACAGCAATGGGAAAGAAATTTGCCCCTGCCTATGCAGACATATTCATGGCAGACTGGGAGACCTCAGCTCTGACCCACTGCAAAAAAACACCCTTGTATTACTTCAGATACCTTGATGACATATGGGGTATATGGCCACACTCGGAAATAGAATTTAAAGACTTCATGAATACTTTGAACAATTATAATCCCTCCATAACCCTGAAATCAACTACCAGTTACAAATCAGTGGACTTCTTGGATACAACCACGTTTGTAGGAGAGGATTTCGACAAAACAAACAAATTGGAAGTTAAAGTGTTCTTTAAAGAAACTGATACTCATGCCCTTCTGTATAAGAGTAGCCACCATCCAAGGCATACATACGCAGGCCTGTTGAAATCTCAGCTACTGAGGTTCCACAGGATATGTAGCCGTGAAACGGATTTCTGGAAGGCCACAGCAATACTCTTCTTGGCACTGAGAAAAAGAGGATATAATCGTGCTTTTTTAAGAAGGTCTACACAGACTTATCTAAAGATCAAACCTATAAGCACAGACACTATACTACCATGTGTGACAACATACTCATTAGCCACAGTCAGACTGGTTCAAAGAGTAAAGGACAACTTTGAAACGATATTCAAACCAACTAACCTCTTACAAAACCATACAGTTATAGCAGCATATAGGAAAAACAAGAATCTGCAAGATCGCCTAATCAAAGCCAAACTTAAATCCCTAAAAGCCCCTACACAGAAAGGTCAAGGGTTATGCTATAAGAATTTGACTTGGATTTGGTGTAAAACCAACAACCAAGTATACAAAACTATGGTTGGAGGAAGCACAAAGACCAAGAATTGTATTTACCTCATTACATGCAAAACATGCAAGAAACAATATGTGGGAGAAACAAGAAACACTCTGCTCCAACGGTTTGCACAACATAGACATAATGTACTGCATAACAAGGAAAGTCAAACACCCTTGGTGAGCCATTTCATACAACATGGATGGTCTGCAGTACAAGTCACAGTTATCCAATATAACTCTAAATGGAAGACCAACCAGAGAAAAAGACAAGAAAAGATCTGGATTAGGCTATTGGATACTATGCACCCCAAAGGCCTCAACAGAGGATGTAATATTCCATAAAAACCTTAACAGAGGGTGGGGTCCTGGTCTCTCAAGTGGTAACCGATGGCCCATGCACAAGTGTCCTGGTTTGAACCAGGATACACAACTTCCCCCCGCACCTAACTGGCTCGTGCCTCGAACCACCGGGGAGATTAGATCCTCATCTTCGACCTGTCTGGAATATAAAAACAAAACAGTTAAGGGGCATATGATAAGAACGGAATGCAACGCCTTGAAATACAGGAGATCAGCACAGGAAAAACAGACGATTAACAAGGAATATATTCCATATTATAAAAACCAGGGAGTCTATATGAAAGGTGATTAAAATCCTAAAAACCTTTAAAATTAACTCTACTACATGACCTCACTAAGACACCACTTGTATTTGGATCAAGGATAAAAGAAAAGAAGAATGGTACCCATGTAAACAAAAAAGGGAAAAGTGATTTTAGTCACAAACATGACAATTCACCTATACCTAACCTTAAAAGATTCATACCCTAGCATAGGGTAAACACACAATACCTGAACCTAACCAAGGGTGTCTCATATTTATGATTAATCTCTCCTAATCACAACCTAAGAAAGTCACTACAGTGCTTAAAACCTAATTAGCACTACTTTCTTTCATAGTCCCAACCCAACTCTTATCCACAACCTAACCCCTTCACTTCACGTTTGACCTAAGCCTAACCTAAACCTAAGAGGATTGAAGTATACAAATACTTCCTCCTCTGACCTAAACTTAAAAATCCAGACCTTGGATGGGTCAGTGTTAATGTGGATGGAGGATTAGACAGATATGGATCTATCCTAACTTAAAGGACATATATTATAAGAGTGGGATGTCCCATTTAAGCACTCATCTCATTCTAAAGGAGATGAGGGCATTAGCCATCCTGTCACTCGGCTTAAAACCAGTTCACAAGGCCCAAAAAGAGAACAGTGGTAGTCACTGATCCTGTCACTACACTCAAAACTTCATTATGAAGCCCAGAGAGTAACAAGGACAGCCACTACAAGGCATAAACCTAATCCAGGCAATGAAGTTACTGAGGATGTAAAAACCAAAATTAGTACTCTTCAGAATATTCATCTTAACTATGAATGGGACAAGCATGCCTCAATTTAGAGACCCAGTATTGGTGTCACTGTTTTGACCCTGGGTTCATGGGATGTACGAGGGGTCCCTCCTGAGCATTGATGGGGGCTCCGTGGTTTGGATACCATGAGGGTGTACCTTGGTGCTTGTGGGGAACTTACTTACGCATCCTGTGATTCAGAGGTGCTCAAACACTGATCCAAGGAGACATCACATGCTAAGAGCACCAGCCATCCTATTACTGGGCTTAAAACCAGTCCTGAAAGCCCAGATAGGTAACAGTGGTAGTCACTAATCTTGTTACTATGCTTAAAACCTAGTTAGAAGGCCAGAAAAGCAACAAGAGTAATCACTACAAGGCTGAGACCTAATCAAGGTAATAAAATTACTAAGTCACTGATCCCATTACTGTACTTAAAACCAGTTTGAAAAAGCCAATTAAAGTACATGGGACAATCACTATAGTAAAATATCAAGAGTTGAGTGTGTCTGGGACAAACACAATTCTTCTCTATATCCCAATTTAAGATTTCAATCTTAAATGGGATAAGGGTACTAGCCATCCTGTTACTAAGAGCATACCTCAATTTGAAGGCCCAGTATTGGTGTCGCTGTCTTGACCCTGGGGTCACGGGGTGTGCGAGGAGTCCCTCCTGAGCATTGATGGGAGCTTCATGGTTTGGAGACTATGAAGGGATACCTGGGTGCTTGGGTGGGGCACACTGGCGAATCCTGTGATTCATAGGTGTTCAAACATTGACCCAAGAAGGCATCACAGGCTGGGCTTAAAACCAGTTTTTAAAGCCCAGATATGTAACAGTAATAGTCACTGATCTTGTTACTGTGCTCAAAACCAGGTTGGAAGGCCTGGAAAATAACAATGACAGCTACTACAGAGCCTAGACCCAACCAAGGTAATGAAATTACCAAGTCATTGATCCTATTGCTGTGCTTAAAACCAGCTTGTAAAGCCCATAGTGCATAGAATAGGATTAAAAAATGAAAAAAACATCTAATAGCCTAATATGAGGAAAAAGGGAAAAGTGTGAATATAGCAGTGATGGAACTGTCACTATGGCTTATCACACAGAGATACCCTACTGGATCATAAAAAAATATGAAAATACCAAATTCATATTTACAACAAAGTGTTTCATGGAATACTAACTCCACTAACCCCCTTACTCTAAAACCAAATCCTTGCAACAATCCTTGGAGAGCTTCAAGGCCTCCAAACACATGGCTACCCAATCTAGAGGTCCAATATGACAGACACTGATTGAGATTTTTTGAAACAGGATGAATAAAATCCGAGAAATAAATAATATAATAGCCTAATGAAGGCTAAAAGGGATAGAGAAGGGATATGCTTATGCAACAGTGAAGGAGGACTGCTATGGCAAACTGTCGCACTTAGACACCCATAGTGTATCACCATATAGGAGAGAACACAAGAAGGTAAAAAATAATCTTTTACCATAAAACAACAAAGCTTGATATACCAAAAAGGTATAACCATGAAAAGAGTCATGAAAGGATATAAACACAAGTAAAAACAGATAGTTTTACTATACAAGTACAGAATAACCCTAAAAGAGAGTTAATACACACTTTAACATGGGACTAAAAATTAAAAAATTACACAAGAATCCCAAAGGAAGTACATTAACAAATGGAGGATAAAAAGCAAATTCAACAGTCACAAGGAAATAGCTTAAAAAGATTAAAAGACACTAAAAATGAGTGTACCAGAGTGACTGTGCTGAAAATAGACCACGCCTACAGTTGTAAGGGGAGCTGTTCGTCTGGCTTCCCTGTCACTCTCTCCCAGACCTTCGAGGAGAGCGCATCTCTGTCTTGCTTTGCTCAAACAGAATTACATCACTCAAGCAGAGTTTTCATTGCTCAAGAAAGAAATTGATATATATTGTCAACATTCTTAGCCTGAAGAAGACTCAGTCAAGAGTCGAAACGTCGCGATAAGAACAGTTGACATTGTTTAATATAGTGAAGGCTTGTTTTAGCGCACTGTCTAGAAATTGAATTTAGTGAAGGCTGGTTGTAGCGCACTGTTTAGAATTTGACAGAATGAACAGATATATGGACAATGAGGGTTGGACGCGGGTGTCTTACAGCAAAGGCCGAAATATATCGAGCCGTGGACCCCGTGTTAACAGCCAAATCATGGAAGAATATGACCCAGAAGGGGACAGTCGTCCCACCTATGCTTCAGTGACCAAAAAGGGCATAGCCAGGGGCAATAAATATTTACAACGCCAATATTTTGAGCAAGACCATGAGTCAGAATTTTTTGAAACACCGGGGCACATTGTGTCACGGTTTAAACCACCACATAAAGAACAACAGACAGGCTGGGTCCAGTATGCCGGACGTGAGGTGCACAGCACACCACGCCACACTGGGGATATGCCCAGGCCTGTACCACGTCCTAACTTTGTGCAGAGGCATCCGGGAGGCCGCGCACAAGGTATACCATACCAAGGCGACCACTATGATGGGCCCACAAATAAGCGTAAAAGAATATACAGTAGGGGCGATGGTGCACCCACACGTGGGCGAAAAATGCTGCGCTTTGAAGGTGATGGTGCATCCACGCATGGGCGTGGAGCATCACACTTTGATAATGATAGCAGGCCCAGACCACGTCCTGGATTTGCAAGGGGACGTGGGGACCAAGGCACAGGGGGTGCACCACACCTGAACGACGGACAACAGTCACGTCAACGCTTTGTAAGAGAAGAGTGACAGCCATACCAATCCAATCAGGATGATGGAAATAAAGGATGGCGAGAGCAATATGGGACCCAGAAACAGAAACGATTTCGACCATATCAACTCAACAATAATAATAAAAATAAAAAAGGATGGCGAGGAAATTTTGAACCTCAAAAACAAAGTCGCTACAGAAAAGTGGACCCACAAGAGTGGGACACAGACAGGTGGGGGCACTCAAAGATTGAACCTAGACCAAGATATCAAGTTCCTAGAAGACAGAAGGAACAGGTGCATTTTGAAGTACAGGATGATGCAACAATGGAGAGTCCAGAGTTCAACAGCAGAGTTAAAGCACTAAATAAAATCATCAGAATGACACACCATCACGGTTATGTCACAGAAGATAGACCCCCACCAGGAATTGCCAAGTTGACGGATAATCTTATCACTTCAATTAAACCATACAGTCCTTGTGACAAGGTCACGGAAATCATCTATGGCAATGCAAAGAATTGGGAATATACAACCTTAATGCTCCTACGAGAACACTACGTAGATAAGCTACAAAAAGAACTAGTTGCATTGCCTAGAATGACAACAGAAGAATTGGAGGAACCCTTTGAGGTGGCAGTCAAATGGGCTGCACGAGACATAAAACACCTACAAAGAGAAACAATAGAACAGGCGGAAGCACTTATTATAGCCCAAATTGAAGAGGAGGAAGAGAAAGTAATGGAAGAGGAGTTAGAAGAAGAGGAGGAGGAGGACCTACTTGAGGGGATGCAGAGTCCAATCATACCACCAACACCAGTGGTCAGACCAATAGGAAAACCACAACGACCCAAGCAGAATATAAGGACCCACCAAGTGAGTGTCCACACAGAATTGCAGAATAAAGAGGTCAAGGTACTTCCTCCTCCCAAACGTTCATCTATTCTATCTGAAGTAATAACAGAACAGAACGTAGAAAGTGAGCAAGATCCTGAGGGTGGCCCATACACCACACAGAGGCTGAGATGGGAACCAACAGAGAAAGAAACTATCCCTGACACCCCTCCAAATGAAAATGAAAATGATTTGGAGAATGAAGAAGCATCACCATCTCTAGAAAAAGAAGATGAGGAAGATGAAGAGCGTTTACCCAGTGCACAAACTACAGCTGATCTGATATCCATACATTCAGACGTAGAAGCCATAGAACAAGAACAACATGCTAGAACACTGAGCTCAAAACTTAAGATGCTTCGCATGACAGGATTACTCAAAAGGCCACAGGGGTCAAAGGTCAACACAATGGAGGCCCAAAACAGAAGCCTAGTGCAACAAACCTTTACACAGGAACAGACAGTCGGCCCACATAAGCCTACCAATCATATGCACTCAAGTAGGAAACTAAAAGACTGGACCCTTACAGTGACCAAAAAATGGATCATATTGGGGGACTCCAATCTGGGGAGAATCCTCTCATATGACTGTTCTGACCTACAGGTCGACAGCTATCCAGGAGCTACGTTTGCACATGTAAACAATCTCGTTCAGAATGCCACGCTGCAAACTGAACCAGAGAAGGTTATATTATCATTTGGTATAAATAATAGGTCTCAAAAAGTCCACAGGACCCTATTAAGACAAGTGACACAAGCTGTTTCAGCAACCAAAACGTACTTCCCTGGTGCTATGATCTGGGTCCCCATAATAAATTATTCAAGAAACCTACCAGATGCAGAACAAATAGTTCTAAATGACTTGAATGATATTATCAGGGAAAACTTCAGATTAATACCCCCACTTCCTTTGGCCTATTTCCTGACTGAGTCAGATGACATACATTGGACCACTAACACAGCAAAATCCATGCTAGATCATTGGTCACAACAGATAAACTAATAGACCCCAAAAACCTACCTCCACAGGAGGGGTCTAAGAATGTAATAAACCTATCTAAGCACTTTAAGCCCACTGCTGCCCAATTAGCTGTACTCAACAGAGGCCTAACTTTCATTCCCACTCAAGGATCAAATAAAAACATAAAAGAACACACCAGGTGGGATCTACAACAATACCATAGAAAAATTAAACTGGCCTTATATTTTCAGGATGAGGGAGATACAGAGATCCCCTTGTTTACACCCAAATCTGATTGGTCTCCAGAACTAGACCAACTACCTAGAGAAGTGAGCAAACTCATCAAACTAGATGTAAAGTACTTTGAGGAGAAATTTGGAGCTCAGATACCGGTGCCTAACCTGAACAAAGAAGAGACACAAGCTATAAAAGAATTAAAAGACAATAAAGATATTATTATCAAACCAGCAGATAAGGGCAGTGCAATTGTCATCCTAGATAGAGATCAATATCTATGGGAAGGACTCAGACAACTGGAGGATACAAAATATTATACCAAGTTGGATAAACCCATTTACCCAGAAACAATAAATTCAATACAAGCCATCACAGACAAACTAGTCGAAAAAAAGTTTATAAACAAAAAACAACAGGCTTATCTGAATGGTACAGGGGACCCGAGAGCAAGAATATTCTATATGCTCCCCAAAATCCACAAGGAACCCATGAAATGGAGCAAACCATATGAAATTCCTCCAGGAAGGCCCATCGTTTCAGATTGTAGTAGTGAAACCTACTACACAGCTGAATACATAGATCACTTTCTAAATCCTCTATCCAATAAACACCCTAGCTACATCAAGGATACGTATCACTTTGTCAATACGGTGAAACAACTGCACATCCCCACAGGAGCTATGCTATTTACATTGGATGTAGACAGTCTATACACTAACATTGACACCAGTGAAGGCATTCAAGCCGTAAAAGAGATTTTCAGGAAATATCCTAATAAAAGGAGACCCGAAAAAGAACTCCTTCAGCTCCTGGATATTAATCTGAGGAGAAATGATTTTGAATTTGATGAAAAATTCTACTTACAAGTGAAAGGCACAGCAATGGGAAAGAAATTTGCCCCTGCCTATGCAGACATATTCATGGCAGACTGGGAGACCTCAGCTCTGACCCACTGCAAAAAAACACCCTTGTATTACTTCAGATACCTTGATGACATATGGGGTATATGGCCACACTCGGAAATAGAATTTAAAGACTTCATGAATACTTTGAACAATTATAATCCCTCCATAACCCTGAAATCAACTACCAGTTACAAATCAGTGGACTTCTTGGATACAACCACGTTTGTAGGAGAGGATTTCGACAAAACAAACAAATTGGAAGTTAAAGTGTTCTTTAAAGAAACTGATACTCATGCCCTTCTGTATAAGAGTAGCCACCATCCAAGGCATACATACGCAGGCCTGTTGAAATCTCAGCTACTGAGGTTCCACAGGATATGTAGCCGTGAAACGGATTTCTGGAAGGCCACAGCAATACTCTTCTTGGCACTGAGAAAAAGAGGATATAATCGTGCTTTTTTAAGAAGGTCTACACAGACTTATCTAAAGATCAAACCTATAAGCACAGACACTATACTACCATGTGTGACAACATACTCATTAGCCACAGTCAGACTGGTTCAAAGAGTAAAGGACAACTTTGAAACGATATTCAAACCAACTAACCTCTTACAAAACCATACAGTTATAGCAGCATATAGGAAAAACAAGAATCTGCAAGATCGCCTAATCAAAGCCAAACTTAAATCCCTAAAAGCCCCTACACAGAAAGGTCAAGGGTTATGCTATAAGAATTTGACTTGGATTTGGTGTAAAACCAACAACCAAGTATACAAAACTATGGTTGGAGGAAGCACAAAGACCAAGAATTGTATTTACCTCATTACATGCAAAACATGCAAGAAACAATATGTGGGAGAAACAAGAAACACTCTGCTCCAACGGTTTGCACAACATAGACATAATGTACTGCATAACAAGGAAAGTCAAACACCCTTGGTGAGCCATTTCATACAACATGGATGGTCTGCAGTACAAGTCACAGTTATCCAATATAACTCTAAATGGAAGACCAACCAGAGAAAAAGACAAGAAAAGATCTGGATTAGGCTATTGGATACTATGCACCCCAAAGGCCTCAACAGAGGATGTAATATTCCATAAAAACCTTAACAGAGGGTGGGGTCCTGGTCTCTCAAGTGGTAACCGATGGCCCATGCACAAGTGTCCTGGTTTGAACCAGGATACACAACTTCCCCCCGCACCTAACTGGCTCGTGCCTCGAACCACCGGGGAGATTAGATCCTCATCTTCGACCTGTCTGGAATATAAAAACAAAACAGTTAAGGGGCATATGATAAGAACGGAATGCAACGCCTTGAAATACAGGAGATCAGCACAGGAAAAACAGACGATTAACAAGGAATATATTCCATATTATAAAAACCAGGGAGTCTATATGAAAGGTGATTAAAATCCTAAAAACCTTTAAAATTAACTCTACTACATGACCTCACTAAGACACCACTTGTATTTGGATCAAGGATAAAAGAAAAGAAGAATGGTACCCATGTAAACAAAAAAGGGAAAAGTGATTTTAGTCACAAACATGACAATTCACCTATACCTAACCTTAAAAGATTCATACCCTAGCATAGGGTAAACACACAATACCTGAACCTAACCAAGGGTGTCTCATATTTATGATTAATCTCTCCTAATCACAACCTAAGAAAGTCACTACAGTGCTTAAAACCTAATTAGCACTACTTTCTTTCATAGTCCCAACCCAACTCTTATCCACAACCTAACCCCTTCACTTCACGTTTGACCTAAGCCTAACCTAAACCTAAGAGGATTGAAGTATACAAATACTTCCTCCTCTGACCTAAACTTAAAAATCCAGACCTTGGATGGGTCAGTGTTAATGTGGATGGAGGATTAGACAGATATGGATCTATCCTAACTTAAAGGACATATATTATAAGAGTGGGATGTCCCATTTAAGCACTCATCTCATTCTAAAGGAGATGAGGGCATTAGCCATCCTGTCACTCGGCTTAAAACCAGTTCACAAGGCCCAAAAAGAGAACAGTGGTAGTCACTGATCCTGTCACTACACTCAAAACTTCATTATGAAGCCCAGAGAGTAACAAGGACAGCCACTACAAGGCATAAACCTAATCCAGGCAATGAAGTTACTGAGGATGTAAAAACCAAAATTAGTACTCTTCAGAATATTCATCTTAACTATGAATGGGACAAGCATGCCTCAATTTAGAGACCCAGTATTGGTGTCACTGTTTTGACCCTGGGTTCATGGGATGTACGAGGGGTCCCTCCTGAGCATTGATGGGGGCTCCGTGGTTTGGATACCATGAGGGTGTACCTTGGTGCTTGTGGGGAACTTACTTACGCATCCTGTGATTCAGAGGTGCTCAAACACTGATCCAAGGAGACATCACATGCTAAGAGCACCAGCCATCCTATTACTGGGCTTAAAACCAGTCCTGAAAGCCCAGATAGGTAACAGTGGTAGTCACTAATCTTGTTACTATGCTTAAAACCTAGTTAGAAGGCCAGAAAAGCAACAAGAGTAATCACTACAAGGCTGAGACCTAATCAAGGTAATAAAATTACTAAGTCACTGATCCCATTACTGTACTTAAAACCAGTTTGAAAAAGCCAATTAAAGTACATGGGACAATCACTATAGTAAAATATCAAGAGTTGAGTGTGTCTGGGACAAACACAATTCTTCTCTATATCCCAATTTAAGATTTCAATCTTAAATGGGATAAGGGTACTAGCCATCCTGTTACTAAGAGCATACCTCAATTTGAAGGCCCAGTATTGGTGTCGCTGTCTTGACCCTGGGGTCACGGGGTGTGCGAGGAGTCCCTCCTGAGCATTGATGGGAGCTTCATGGTTTGGAGACTATGAAGGGATACCTGGGTGCTTGGGTGGGGCACACTGGCGAATCCTGTGATTCATAGGTGTTCAAACATTGACCCAAGAAGGCATCACAGGCTGGGCTTAAAACCAGTTTTTAAAGCCCAGATATGTAACAGTAATAGTCACTGATCTTGTTACTGTGCTCAAAACCAGGTTGGAAGGCCTGGAAAATAACAATGACAGCTACTACAGAGCCTAGACCCAACCAAGGTAATGAAATTACCAAGTCATTGATCCTATTGCTGTGCTTAAAACCAGCTTGTAAAGCCCATAGTGCATAGAATAGGATTAAAAAATGAAAAAAACATCTAATAGCCTAATATGAGGAAAAAGGGAAAAGTGTGAATATAGCAGTGATGGAACTGTCACTATGGCTTATCACACAGAGATACCCTACTGGATCATAAAAAAATATGAAAATACCAAATTCATATTTACAACAAAGTGTTTCATGGAATACTAACTCCACTAACCCCCTTACTCTAAAACCAAATCCTTGCAACAATCCTTGGAGAGCTTCAAGGCCTCCAAACACATGGCTACCCAATCTAGAGGTCCAATATGACAGACACTGATTGAGATTTTTTGAAACAGGATGAATAAAATCCGAGAAATAAATAATATAATAGCCTAATGAAGGCTAAAAGGGATAGAGAAGGGATATGCTTATGCAACAGTGAAGGAGGACTGCTATGGCAAACTGTCGCACTTAGACACCCATAGTGTATCACCATATAGGAGAGAACACAAGAAGGTAAAAAATAATCTTTTACCATAAAACAACAAAGCTTGATATACCAAAAAGGTATAACCATGAAAAGAGTCATGAAAGGATATAAACACAAGTAAAAACAGATAGTTTTACTATACAAGTACAGAATAACCCTAAAAGAGAGTTAATACACACTTTAACATGGGACTAAAAATTAAAAAATTACACAAGAATCCCAAAGGAAGTACATTAACAAATGGAGGATAAAAAGCAAATTCAACAGTCACAAGGAAATAGCTTAAAAAGATTAAAAGACACTAAAAATGAGTGTACCAGAGTGACTGTGCTGAAAATAGACCACGCCTACAGTTGTAAGGGGAGCTGTTCGTCTGGCTTCCCTGTCACTCTCTCCCAGACCTTCGAGGAGAGCGCATCTCTGTCTTGCTTTGCTCAAACAGAATTACATCACTCAAGCAGAGTTTTCATTGCTCAAGAAAGAAATTGATATATATTGTCAACATTCTTAGCCTGAAGAAGACTCAGTCAAGAGTCGAAACGTCGCGATAAGAACAGTTGACATTGTTTAATATAGTGAAGGCTTGTTTTAGCGCACTGTCTAGAAATTGAATTTAGTGAAGGCTGGTTGTAGCGCACTGTTTAGAATTTGACAGAATGAACAGATATATGGACAATGAGGGTTGGACGCGGGTGTCTTACAGCAAAGGCCGAAATATATCGAGCCGTGGACCCCGTGTTAACAGCCAAATCATGGAAGAATATGACCCAGAAGGGGACAGTCGTCCCACCTATGCTTCAGTGACCAAAAAGGGCATAGCCAGGGGCAATAAATATTTACAACGCCAATATTTTGAGCAAGACCATGAGTCAGAATTTTTTGAAACACCGGGGCACATTGTGTCACGGTTTAAACCACCACATAAAGAACAACAGACAGGCTGGGTCCAGTATGCCGGACGTGAGGTGCACAGCACACCACGCCACACTGGGGATATGCCCAGGCCTGTACCACGTCCTAACTTTGTGCAGAGGCATCCGGGAGGCCGCGCACAAGGTATACCATACCAAGGCGACCACTATGATGGGCCCACAAATAAGCGTAAAAGAATATACAGTAGGGGCGATGGTGCACCCACACGTGGGCGAAAAATGCTGCGCTTTGAAGGTGATGGTGCATCCACGCATGGGCGTGGAGCATCACACTTTGATAATGATAGCAGGCCCAGACCACGTCCTGGATTTGCAAGGGGACGTGGGGACCAAGGCACAGGGGGTGCACCACACCTGAACGACGGACAACAGTCACGTCAACGCTTTGTAAGAGAAGAGCGACAGCCATACCAATCCAATCAGGATGATGGAAATAAAGGATGGCGAGAGCAATATGGGACCCAGAAACAGAAACGATTTCGACCATATCAACTCAACAATAATAATAAAAATAAAAAAGGATGGCGAGGAAATTTTGAACCTCAAAAACAAAGTCGCTACAGAAAAGTGGACCCACAAGAGTGGGACACAGACAGGTGGGGGCACTCAAAGATTGAACCTAGACCAAGATATCAAGTTCCTAGAAGACAGAAGGAACAGGTGCATTTTGAAGTACAGGATGATGCAACAATGGAGAGTCCAGAGTTCAACAGCAGAGTTAAAGCACTAAATAAAATCATCAGAATGACACACCATCACGGTTATGTCACAGAAGATAGACCCCCACCAGGAATTGCCAAGTTGACGGATAATCTTATCACTTCAATTAAACCATACAGTCCTTGTGACAAGGTCACGGAAATCATCTATGGCAATGCAAAGAATTGGGAATATACAACCTTAATGCTCCTACGAGAACACTACGTAGATAAGCTACAAAAAGAACTAGTTGCATTGCCTAGAATGACAACAGAAGAATTGGAGGAACCCTTTGAGGTGGCAGTCAAATGGGCTGCACGAGACATAAAACACCTACAAAGAGAAACAATAGAACAGGCGGAAGCACTTATTATAGCCCAAATTGAAGAGGAGGAAGAGAAAGTAATGGAAGAGGAGTTAGAAGAAGAGGAGGAGGAGGACCTACTTGAGGGGATGCAGAGTCCAATCATACCACCAACACCAGTGGTCAGACCAATAGGAAAACCACAACGACCCAAGCAGAATATAAGGACCCACCAAGTGAGTGTCCACACAGAATTGCAGAATAAAGAGGTCAAGGTACTTCCTCCTCCCAAACGTTCATCTATTCTATCTGAAGTAATAACAGAACAGAACGTAGAAAGTGAGCAAGATCCTGAGGGTGGCCCATACACCACACAGAGGCTGAGATGGGAACCAACAGAGAAAGAAACTATCCCTGACACCCCTCCAAATGAAAATGAAAATGATTTGGAGAATGAAGAAGCATCACCATCTCTAGAAAAAGAAGATGAGGAAGATGAAGAGCGTTTACCCAGTGCACAAACTACAGCTGATCTGATATCCATACATTCAGACGTAGAAGCCATAGAACAAGAACAACATGCTAGAACACTGAGCTCAAAACTTAAGATGCTTCGCATGACAGGATTACTCAAAAGGCCACAGGGGTCAAAGGTCAACACAATGGAGGCCCAAAACAGAAGCCTAGTGCAACAAACCTTTACACAGGAACAGACAGTCGGCCCACATAAGCCTACCAATCATATGCACTCAAGTAGGAAACTAAAAGACTGGACCCTTACAGTGACCAAAAAATGGATCATATTGGGGGACTCCAATCTGGGGAGAATCCTCTCATATGACTGTTCTGACCTACAGGTCGACAGCTATCCAGGAGCTACGTTTGCACATGTAAACAATCTCGTTCAGAATGCCACGCTGCAAACTGAACCAGAGAAGGTTATATTATCATTTGGTATAAATAATAGGTCTCAAAAAGTCCACAGGACCCTATTAAGACAAGTGACACAAGCTGTTTCAGCAACCAAAACGTACTTCCCTGGTGCTATGATCTGGGTCCCCATAATAAATTATTCAAGAAACCTACCAGATGCAGAACAAATAGTTCTAAATGACTTGAATGATATTATCAGGGAAAACTTCAGATTAATACCCCCACTTCCTTTGGCCTATTTCCTGACTGAGTCAGATGACATACATTGGACCACTAACACAGCAAAATCCATGCTAGATCATTGGTCACAACAGATAAACTAATAGACCCCAAAAACCTACCTCCACAGGAGGGGTCTAAGAATGTAATAAACCTATCTAAGCACTTTAAGCCCACTGCTGCCCAATTAGCTGTACTCAACAGAGGCCTAACTTTCATTCCCACTCAAGGATCAAATAAAAACATAAAAGAACACACCAGGTGGGATCTACAACAATACCATAGAAAAATTAAACTGGCCTTATATTTTCAGGATGAGGGAGATACAGAGATCCCCTTGTTTACACCCAAATCTGATTGGTCTCCAGAACTAGACCAACTACCTAGAGAAGTGAGCAAACTCATCAAACTAGATGTAAAGTACTTTGAGGAGAAATTTGGAGCTCAGATACCGGTGCCTAACCTGAACAAAGAAGAGACACAAGCTATAAAAGAATTAAAAGACAATAAAGATATTATTATCAAACCAGCAGATAAGGGCAGTGCAATTGTCATCCTAGATAGAGATCAATATCTATGGGAAGGACTCAGACAACTGGAGGATACAAAATATTATACCAAGTTGGATAAACCCATTTACCCAGAAACAATAAATTCAATACAAGCCATCACAGACAAACTAGTCGAAAAAAAGTTTATAAACAAAAAACAACAGGCTTATCTGAATGGTACAGGGGACCCGAGAGCAAGAATATTCTATATGCTCCCCAAAATCCACAAGGAACCCATGAAATGGAGCAAACCATATGAAATTCCTCCAGGAAGGCCCATCGTTTCAGATTGTAGTAGTGAAACCTACTACACAGCTGAATACATAGATCACTTTCTAAATCCTCTATCCAATAAACACCCTAGCTACATCAAGGATACGTATCACTTTGTCAATACGGTGAAACAACTGCACATCCCCACAGGAGCTATGCTATTTACATTGGATGTAGACAGTCTATACACTAACATTGACACCAGTGAAGGCATTCAAGCCGTAAAAGAGATTTTCAGGAAATATCCTAATAAAAGGAGACCCGAAAAAGAACTCCTTCAGCTCCTGGATATTAATCTGAGGAGAAATGATTTTGAATTTGATGAAAAATTCTACTTACAAGTGAAAGGCACAGCAATGGGAAAGAAATTTGCCCCTGCCTATGCAGACATATTCATGGCAGACTGGGAGACCTCAGCTCTGACCCACTGCAAAAAAACACCCTTGTATTACTTCAGATACCTTGATGACATATGGGGTATATGGCCACACTCGGAAATAGAATTTAAAGACTTCATGAATACTTTGAACAATTATAATCCCTCCATAACCCTGAAATCAACTACCAGTTACAAATCAGTGGACTTCTTGGATACAACCACGTTTGTAGGAGAGGATTTCGACAAAACAAACAAATTGGAAGTTAAAGTGTTCTTTAAAGAAACTGATACTCATGCCCTTCTGTATAAGAGTAGCCACCATCCAAGGCATACATACGCAGGCCTGTTGAAATCTCAGCTACTGAGGTTCCACAGGATATGTAGCCGTGAAACGGATTTCTGGAAGGCCACAGCAATACTCTTCTTGGCACTGAGAAAAAGAGGATATAATCGTGCTTTTTTAAGAAGGTCTACACAGACTTATCTAAAGATCAAACCTATAAGCACAGACACTATACTACCATGTGTGACAACATACTCATTAGCCACAGTCAGACTGGTTCAAAGAGTAAAGGACAACTTTGAAACGATATTCAAACCAACTAACCTCTTACAAAACCATACAGTTATAGCAGCATATAGGAAAAACAAGAATCTGCAAGATCGCCTAATCAAAGCCAAACTTAAATCCCTAAAAGCCCCTACACAGAAAGGTCAAGGGTTATGCTATAAGAATTTGACTTGGATTTGGTGTAAAACCAACAACCAAGTATACAAAACTATGGTTGGAGGAAGCACAAAGACCAAGAATTGTATTTACCTCATTACATGCAAAACATGCAAGAAACAATATGTGGGAGAAACAAGAAACACTCTGCTCCAACGGTTTGCACAACATAGACATAATGTACTGCATAACAAGGAAAGTCAAACACCCTTGGTGAGCCATTTCATACAACATGGATGGTCTGCAGTACAAGTCACAGTTATCCAATATAACTCTAAATGGAAGACCAACCAGAGAAAAAGACAAGAAAAGATCTGGATTAGGCTATTGGATACTATGCACCCCAAAGGCCTCAACAGAGGATGTAATATTCCATAAAAACCTTAACAGAGGGTGGGGTCCTGGTCTCTCAAGTGGTAACCGATGGCCCATGCACAAGTGTCCTGGTTTGAACCAGGATACACAACTTCCCCCCGCACCTAACTGGCTCGTGCCTCGAACCACCGGGGAGATTAGATCCTCATCTTCGACCTGTCTGGAATATAAAAACAAAACAGTTAAGGGGCATATGATAAGAACGGAATGCAACGCCTTGAAATACAGGAGATCAGCACAGGAAAAACAGACGATTAACAAGGAATATATTCCATATTATAAAAACCAGGGAGTCTATATGAAAGGTGATTAAAATCCTAAAAACCTTTAAAATTAACTCTACTACATGACCTCACTAAGACACCACTTGTATTTGGATCAAGGATAAAAGAAAAGAAGAATGGTACCCATGTAAACAAAAAAGGGAAAAGTGATTTTAGTCACAAACATGACAATTCACCTATACCTAACCTTAAAAGATTCATACCCTAGCATAGGGTAAACACACAATACCTGAACCTAACCAAGGGTGTCTCATATTTATGATTAATCTCTCCTAATCACAACCTAAGAAAGTCACTACAGTGCTTAAAACCTAATTAGCACTACTTTCTTTCATAGTCCCAACCCAACTCTTATCCACAACCTAACCCCTTCACTTCACGTTTGACCTAAGCCTAACCTAAACCTAAGAGGATTGAAGTATACAAATACTTCCTCCTCTGACCTAAACTTAAAAATCCAGACCTTGGATGGGTCAGTGTTAATGTGGATGGAGGATTAGACAGATATGGATCTATCCTAACTTAAAGGACATATATTATAAGAGTGGGATGTCCCATTTAAGCACTCATCTCATTCTAAAGGAGATGAGGGCATTAGCCATCCTGTCACTCGGCTTAAAACCAGTTCACAAGGCCCAAAAAGAGAACAGTGGTAGTCACTGATCCTGTCACTACACTCAAAACTTCATTATGAAGCCCAGAGAGTAACAAGGACAGCCACTACAAGGCATAAACCTAATCCAGGCAATGAAGTTACTGAGGATGTAAAAACCAAAATTAGTACTCTTCAGAATATTCATCTTAACTATGAATGGGACAAGCATGCCTCAATTTAGAGACCCAGTATTGGTGTCACTGTTTTGACCCTGGGTTCATGGGATGTACGAGGGGTCCCTCCTGAGCATTGATGGGGGCTCCGTGGTTTGGATACCATGAGGGTGTACCTTGGTGCTTGTGGGGAACTTACTTACGCATCCTGTGATTCAGAGGTGCTCAAACACTGATCCAAGGAGACATCACATGCTAAGAGCACCAGCCATCCTATTACTGGGCTTAAAACCAGTCCTGAAAGCCCAGATAGGTAACAGTGGTAGTCACTAATCTTGTTACTATGCTTAAAACCTAGTTAGAAGGCCAGAAAAGCAACAAGAGTAATCACTACAAGGCTGAGACCTAATCAAGGTAATAAAATTACTAAGTCACTGATCCCATTACTGTACTTAAAACCAGTTTGAAAAAGCCAATTAAAGTACATGGGACAATCACTATAGTAAAATATCAAGAGTTGAGTGTGTCTGGGACAAACACAATTCTTCTCTATATCCCAATTTAAGATTTCAATCTTAAATGGGATAAGGGTACTAGCCATCCTGTTACTAAGAGCATACCTCAATTTGAAGGCCCAGTATTGGTGTCGCTGTCTTGACCCTGGGGTCACGGGGTGTGCGAGGAGTCCCTCCTGAGCATTGATGGGAGCTTCATGGTTTGGAGACTATGAAGGGATACCTGGGTGCTTGGGTGGGGCACACTGGCGAATCCTGTGATTCATAGGTGTTCAAACATTGACCCAAGAAGGCATCACAGGCTGGGCTTAAAACCAGTTTTTAAAGCCCAGATATGTAACAGTAATAGTCACTGATCTTGTTACTGTGCTCAAAACCAGGTTGGAAGGCCTGGAAAATAACAATGACAGCTACTACAGAGCCTAGACCCAACCAAGGTAATGAAATTACCAAGTCATTGATCCTATTGCTGTGCTTAAAACCAGCTTGTAAAGCCCATAGTGCATAGAATAGGATTAAAAAATGAAAAAAACATCTAATAGCCTAATATGAGGAAAAAGGGAAAAGTGTGAATATAGCAGTGATGGAACTGTCACTATGGCTTATCACACAGAGATACCCTACTGGATCATAAAAAAATATGAAAATACCAAATTCATATTTACAACAAAGTGTTTCATGGAATACTAACTCCACTAACCCCCTTACTCTAAAACCAAATCCTTGCAACAATCCTTGGAGAGCTTCAAGGCCTCCAAACACATGGCTACCCAATCTAGAGGTCCAATATGACAGACACTGATTGAGATTTTTTGAAACAGGATGAATAAAATCCGAGAAATAAATAATATAATAGCCTAATGAAGGCTAAAAGGGATAGAGAAGGGATATGCTTATGCAACAGTGAAGGAGGACTGCTATGGCAAACTGTCGCACTTAGACACCCATAGTGTATCACCATATAGGAGAGAACACAAGAAGGTAAAAAATAATCTTTTACCATAAAACAACAAAGCTTGATATACCAAAAAGGTATAACCATGAAAAGAGTCATGAAAGGATATAAACACAAGTAAAAACAGATAGTTTTACTATACAAGTACAGAATAACCCTAAAAGAGAGTTAATACACACTTTAACATGGGACTAAAAATTAAAAAATTACACAAGAATCCCAAAGGAAGTACATTAACAAATGGAGGATAAAAAGCAAATTCAACAGTCACAAGGAAATAGCTTAAAAAGATTAAAAGACACTAAAAATGAGTGTACCAGAGTGACTGTGCTGAAAATAGACCACGCCTACAGTTGTAAGGGGAGCTGTTCGTCTGGCTTCCCTGTCACTCTCTCCCAGACCTTCGAGGAGAGCGCATCTCTGTCTTGCTTTGCTCAAACAGAATTACATCACTCAAGCAGAGTTTTCATTGCTCAAGAAAGAAATTGATATATATTGTCAACATTCTTAGCCTGAAGAAGACTCAGTCAAGAGTCGAAACGTCGCGATAAGAACAGTTGACATTGTTTAATATAGTGAAGGCTTGTTTTAGCGCACTGTCTAGAAATTGAATTTAGTGAAGGCTGGTTGTAGCGCACTGTTTAGAATTTGACAGAATGAACAGATATATGGACAATGAGGGTTGGACGCGGGTGTCTTACAGCAAAGGCCGAAATATATCGAGCCGTGGACCCCGTGTTAACAGCCAAATCATGGAAGAATATGACCCAGAAGGGGACAGTCGTCCCACCTATGCTTCAGTGACCAAAAAGGGCATAGCCAGGGGCAATAAATATTTACAACGCCAATATTTTGAGCAAGACCATGAGTCAGAATTTTTTGAAACACCGGGGCACATTGTGTCACGGTTTAAACCACCACATAAAGAACAACAGACAGGCTGGGTCCAGTATGCCGGACGTGAGGTGCACAGCACACCACGCCACACTGGGGATATGCCCAGGCCTGTACCACGTCCTAACTTTGTGCAGAGGCATCCGGGAGGCCGCGCACAAGGTATACCATACCAAGGCGACCACTATGATGGGCCCACAAATAAGCGTAAAAGAATATACAGTAGGGGCGATGGTGCACCCACACGTGGGCGAAAAATGCTGCGCTTTGAAGGTGATGGTGCATCCACGCATGGGCGTGGAGCATCACACTTTGATAATGATAGCAGGCCCAGACCACGTCCTGGATTTGCAAGGGGACGTGGGGACCAAGGCACAGGGGGTGCACCACACCTGAACGACGGACAACAGTCACGTCAACGCTTTGTAAGAGAAGAGCGACAGCCATACCAATCCAATCAGGATGATGGAAATAAAGGATGGCGAGAGCAATATGGGACCCAGAAACAGAAACGATTTCGACCATATCAACTCAACAATAATAATAAAAATAAAAAAGGATGGCGAGGAAATTTTGAACCTCAAAAACAAAGTCGCTACAGAAAAGTGGACCCACAAGAGTGGGACACAGACAGGTGGGGGCACTCAAAGATTGAACCTAGACCAAGATATCAAGTTCCTAGAAGACAGAAGGAACAGGTGCATTTTGAAGTACAGGATGATGCAACAATGGAGAGTCCAGAGTTCAACAGCAGAGTTAAAGCACTAAATAAAATCATCAGAATGACACACCATCACGGTTATGTCACAGAAGATAGACCCCCACCAGGAATTGCCAAGTTGACGGATAATCTTATCACTTCAATTAAACCATACAGTCCTTGTGACAAGGTCACGGAAATCATCTATGGCAATGCAAAGAATTGGGAATATACAACCTTAATGCTCCTACGAGAACACTACGTAGATAAGCTACAAAAAGAACTAGTTGCATTGCCTAGAATGACAACAGAAGAATTGGAGGAACCCTTTGAGGTGGCAGTCAAATGGGCTGCACGAGACATAAAACACCTACAAAGAGAAACAATAGAACAGGCGGAAGCACTTATTATAGCCCAAATTGAAGAGGAGGAAGAGAAAGTAATGGAAGAGGAGTTAGAAGAAGAGGAGGAGGAGGACCTACTTGAGGGGATGCAGAGTCCAATCATACCACCAACACCAGTGGTCAGACCAATAGGAAAACCACAACGACCCAAGCAGAATATAAGGACCCACCAAGTGAGTGTCCACACAGAATTGCAGAATAAAGAGGTCAAGGTACTTCCTCCTCCCAAACGTTCATCTATTCTATCTGAAGTAATAACAGAACAGAACGTAGAAAGTGAGCAAGATCCTGAGGGTGGCCCATACACCACACAGAGGCTGAGATGGGAACCAACAGAGAAAGAAACTATCCCTGACACCCCTCCAAATGAAAATGAAAATGATTTGGAGAATGAAGAAGCATCACCATCTCTAGAAAAAGAAGATGAGGAAGATGAAGAGCGTTTACCCAGTGCACAAACTACAGCTGATCTGATATCCATACATTCAGACGTAGAAGCCATAGAACAAGAACAACATGCTAGAACACTGAGCTCAAAACTTAAGATGCTTCGCATGACAGGATTACTCAAAAGGCCACAGGGGTCAAAGGTCAACACAATGGAGGCCCAAAACAGAAGCCTAGTGCAACAAACCTTTACACAGGAACAGACAGTCGGCCCACATAAGCCTACCAATCATATGCACTCAAGTAGGAAACTAAAAGACTGGACCCTTACAGTGACCAAAAAATGGATCATATTGGGGGACTCCAATCTGGGGAGAATCCTCTCATATGACTGTTCTGACCTACAGGTCGACAGCTATCCAGGAGCTACGTTTGCACATGTAAACAATCTCGTTCAGAATGCCACGCTGCAAACTGAACCAGAGAAGGTTATATTATCATTTGGTATAAATAATAGGTCTCAAAAAGTCCACAGGACCCTATTAAGACAAGTGACACAAGCTGTTTCAGCAACCAAAACGTACTTCCCTGGTGCTATGATCTGGGTCCCCATAATAAATTATTCAAGAAACCTACCAGATGCAGAACAAATAGTTCTAAATGACTTGAATGATATTATCAGGGAAAACTTCAGATTAATACCCCCACTTCCTTTGGCCTATTTCCTGACTGAGTCAGATGACATACATTGGACCACTAACACAGCAAAATCCATGCTAGATCATTGGTCACAACAGATAAACTAATAGACCCCAAAAACCTACCTCCACAGGAGGGGTCTAAGAATGTAATAAACCTATCTAAGCACTTTAAGCCCACTGCTGCCCAATTAGCTGTACTCAACAGAGGCCTAACTTTCATTCCCACTCAAGGATCAAATAAAAACATAAAAGAACACACCAGGTGGGATCTACAACAATACCATAGAAAAATTAAACTGGCCTTATATTTTCAGGATGAGGGAGATACAGAGATCCCCTTGTTTACACCCAAATCTGATTGGTCTCCAGAACTAGACCAACTACCTAGAGAAGTGAGCAAACTCATCAAACTAGATGTAAAGTACTTTGAGGAGAAATTTGGAGCTCAGATACCGGTGCCTAACCTGAACAAAGAAGAGACACAAGCTATAAAAGAATTAAAAGACAATAAAGATATTATTATCAAACCAGCAGATAAGGGCAGTGCAATTGTCATCCTAGATAGAGATCAATATCTATGGGAAGGACTCAGACAACTGGAGGATACAAAATATTATACCAAGTTGGATAAACCCATTTACCCAGAAACAATAAATTCAATACAAGCCATCACAGACAAACTAGTCGAAAAAAAGTTTATAAACAAAAAACAACAGGCTTATCTGAATGGTACAGGGGACCCGAGAGCAAGAATATTCTATATGCTCCCCAAAATCCACAAGGAACCCATGAAATGGAGCAAACCATATGAAATTCCTCCAGGAAGGCCCATCGTTTCAGATTGTAGTAGTGAAACCTACTACACAGCTGAATACATAGATCACTTTCTAAATCCTCTATCCAATAAACACCCTAGCTACATCAAGGATACGTATCACTTTGTCAATACGGTGAAACAACTGCACATCCCCACAGGAGCTATGCTATTTACATTGGATGTAGACAGTCTATACACTAACATTGACACCAGTGAAGGCATTCAAGCCGTAAAAGAGATTTTCAGGAAATATCCTAATAAAAGGAGACCCGAAAAAGAACTCCTTCAGCTCCTGGATATTAATCTGAGGAGAAATGATTTTGAATTTGATGAAAAATTCTACTTACAAGTGAAAGGCACAGCAATGGGAAAGAAATTTGCCCCTGCCTATGCAGACATATTCATGGCAGACTGGGAGACCTCAGCTCTGACCCACTGCAAAAAAACACCCTTGTATTACTTCAGATACCTTGATGACATATGGGGTATATGGCCACACTCGGAAATAGAATTTAAAGACTTCATGAATACTTTGAACAATTATAATCCCTCCATAACCCTGAAATCAACTACCAGTTACAAATCAGTGGACTTCTTGGATACAACCACGTTTGTAGGAGAGGATTTCGACAAAACAAACAAATTGGAAGTTAAAGTGTTCTTTAAAGAAACTGATACTCATGCCCTTCTGTATAAGAGTAGCCACCATCCAAGGCATACATACGCAGGCCTGTTGAAATCTCAGCTACTGAGGTTCCACAGGATATGTAGCCGTGAAACGGATTTCTGGAAGGCCACAGCAATACTCTTCTTGGCACTGAGAAAAAGAGGATATAATCGTGCTTTTTTAAGAAGGTCTACACAGACTTATCTAAAGATCAAACCTATAAGCACAGACACTATACTACCATGTGTGACAACATACTCATTAGCCACAGTCAGACTGGTTCAAAGAGTAAAGGACAACTTTGAAACGATATTCAAACCAACTAACCTCTTACAAAACCATACAGTTATAGCAGCATATAGGAAAAACAAGAATCTGCAAGATCGCCTAATCAAAGCCAAACTTAAATCCCTAAAAGCCCCTACACAGAAAGGTCAAGGGTTATGCTATAAGAATTTGACTTGGATTTGGTGTAAAACCAACAACCAAGTATACAAAACTATGGTTGGAGGAAGCACAAAGACCAAGAATTGTATTTACCTCATTACATGCAAAACATGCAAGAAACAATATGTGGGAGAAACAAGAAACACTCTGCTCCAACGGTTTGCACAACATAGACATAATGTACTGCATAACAAGGAAAGTCAAACACCCTTGGTGAGCCATTTCATACAACATGGATGGTCTGCAGTACAAGTCACAGTTATCCAATATAACTCTAAATGGAAGACCAACCAGAGAAAAAGACAAGAAAAGATCTGGATTAGGCTATTGGATACTATGCACCCCAAAGGCCTCAACAGAGGATGTAATATTCCATAAAAACCTTAACAGAGGGTGGGGTCCTGGTCTCTCAAGTGGTAACCGATGGCCCATGCACAAGTGTCCTGGTTTGAACCAGGATACACAACTTCCCCCCGCACCTAACCCTAACCCTAACCCTAACCCTAACCCTAACCCTAACCCTAACCTAACCCTAACCCTAATAAAAAGCTCTTCTCAGGGCTACAAGAAAAGCTCTTATCAGAGCTAAGAAGAAAACACAGCGGCGAAAAAACGGCAGAAAGACCCGTTGGAGTGCTGTGTTCAGACATGCGTTTGCACCCTGTGACCTAGAACCAACACAGGACAGGGGAGACGCCATTTTGATTTTCAAGACAGAGTAGCTAGAGGCCAGGCAGGCTCATTTCAACAACAAAAAAATATCTGCACAGTTAAACTCAATTTGAGAGCTGTAAAAAAATCAAGACTGTCTGAAACAACATAGCAGTCATTTAAAAAGCATCAAACAGGCCTGGGCAGGCATGTCTAAAAGGAGGGACAAAATTACCGCACGCCTGGGGTCTAGGGTACCTACACACCCGCCCAGGGTGCACAACAGAAGCCCCAATATACGCCCAGAGCCAAATCCACTGCAACAGAGGCCTCCCGACAGCCAGGCGTCACACATTGAGCCTAGGCAACAACAACATGCCTACCAGGCATTAGAATATAGGGATGAGTCCCTGATAGGACAAGACTTAGAACGAAACCTAGCAGTGAGAGGTAGAGCCCCAACGGCACCCAGGCTGCAGGATGCGTGTGATGGCAGTGGCTGCTTCTCAGCTATTTGCACTAAATGTAGGCCACCCTACACGGGTGATATAGTCAAGGATGACCCCCAGCCTCATAACCCAGACTGGGGGGACGAGACCTATTACCCGTGGCATCCACCACAAGATAACGTGGCTGTAGCCGATGACACTCAGAGACACCTCAGTGTAGAGGAGGGCACGTATACAGGCCCTCGGGACTGGCAAACTACAGATCCCTGTCATCCCCCCACAGACCAGCACCAGGCGCCCGAGAGGCAAGACAGGCCTGGGAGCGTAGGCAACAGTGGGGGTAACATAGAGGAGGGGTCAGACCCTGAGCACAGCAAAAGAGCTAAGGTCATGCTAAATATCATAAAGGCCTCTCACCATTTAGCCTATGTGACTCAGGACACCCCCCCACCAGGGATTAGCAAGATCACTAACACTCTCATGGATGCAGTCCGACCATTTGGTCCCACCCCAGAGTTGGATCAGATCTTAGAAGGACATGCTAGACAGTGGGAAATGGCCACTATAAGGAGTTTGCGGAGTCACTATTTGGCCAGGATGCAAACTGAAATCAACACCATGCCCCACATGACAGATTTACAGTGGCATGGGCCTTTTCAAACAGCAACGAAATGGGCAAATGCATCTATGGCCTCACTGCAGTCACACACTATCAAGACAGCAGAGGCCATGATAGAGGAAAAGGTCAGGAGTGCATCAATAGTGTCATCTGTGGGTAACACTATGCCCCCACAACAAACAGCAGTGTCACATAGGCCTGCAGCAGAGCTAATGCTCAATGTCAGGGATGATACTCCAGGAGACATCCAGACTGACGATGACACACCCTCGTCTGATTTTGGTAGCTCTGCAGCATATAGCCAGAGACCACAAATAGGACCAGGGCCCTCGGCCACACTTGTGCACAGGGCAGAGGTCAAACACACCTGCTCAGTCAGGTGGCGTACGGCCCCTGCCAATAGCCAAAGGCCGACCAGACATGCCTCCACACCAAACAAATACAGGGATTGGGTTCTGACCACCAACACACAGTGGTTAATCCTGGGGGATTCGAACCTCTGCAACATTCACAGGTTTAAATGCCCACGACTGCAAATAGACAGTTACCCTGGTGCCCATTTCGGCCATATTCCAGCCCTCATGACTCACACAACTGTCTGTGCAGAGGTCACAAAGGTCATCCTGGCTATGGGAATCAACTACCATGCCTGGATAGACAGACCTACCATGCACAGACAGATGATTGAGGCGATCACAGCTCTCCAAGAGCGCTTCCCCCTGGCAAAAATATGGGTCCCGTTGGTCAATTATTCACAGCATCTGCCATATCAATCGGCTGAGATGCTTGAATACTTGAACCACATCATTGGAGAGAGGCTCAGAACAATACCCCTGTTGCCATCCCAGCAGTTTTTGACACAGGCGGATAATGTTCATTGGACAAAAGATACAGCCCAAAGAATGCTTGAACATTGGCTTAGATACATTCAATAAGAAGGATAGATACATTCACTTATTTAAAGGATGTACATCAATAAGAAGGATAGATACATTCACTTATTTAAAGGACGTACATCCACATAAAAAAAGCCAATCTTCTCATTCTATTCCTCTACCTCTCTGGCACAACACACAGAATAACTGTGTTTTGTCAACTCTTAGGCCTCTGATTTAGAAACGGCCCAACATTGGGTAGAATTTAACTGGTTTCTTAGAGGGCATGACTTATGGGAGTACACCACAGTCTTAAGCCGCAGTATGCGTTGTAATCAAATGGCAAGGGGGAGCCATTTTACTTCATCTCAGTAACCAGTCACCGTCCTATGGGACTAAAGATAGGGAGCAGGGACCTGGTGATGGGACGCTCAGGACAATGCTGTCGAGAGAGTGCAAGTGGTCTGGCAACAGACCGCAGCGGCCGAAGCGCTTAGTTTCGGTTGCAAAACCCTTCCCCAAACCTAACACTGCCAGGTCCTAGCATTGTGCCGAGTGGCCAGGCCCCTGTTTCCTATCACCCAGGGCCCATACTTTATAGTAGGACTGAGTGAAGAGCAGTGGATTCATCATTAAACCTACTTTGTGGACACAAAAGTTGCTAAACAACCTTAGAAACAGAAGACCCTCATCTAAAAAGGTCATAACATGACCTTTGATGCTGACTAACTGCATAGCACAGCCATGTCTAGCAAAGGTCACGGCATGACCTTGCTGGGGAGGCCACAATCAAGTCCCCACAAATTGATGCCTATTTTATAATTGCATAACATTGACATGTCTGGCATGCAGATTAAGACCTGTCTGGTTCCCACCCATACACCTAGAAGCCAGGTTAGGCCTTTTCTCAACCACTAGATGGAACTAAAACCTCTCCTAAGATTTAAGTTGTTTTGCCCCTTAAATTAATACCCTGTTACACGGCTTAACATATAGTTTTAGAGGCCCTCAATGTAACCAGGAGGAAAAACTGTTGTTGTTACTATGCTTGTTTTAAAGCACACAATGTAAACAAAACAGTCATGAACAGTGACTAGGCCTAGTCGAGCACTTTGAAGGCCATTTAGCCTCATATATAACACTGTTCATGTATGTCATGCAAATGCCTAAACCTAACCTAGTGTTTTGTGCAACAGTCATAGCAGTGATCAAGCCGAGTCGAGCACTTTGAAGGCCATACAGCCTAAATATAACACTGCTTATGAAGGTCACACAATTGCCTAAACCTAACCTAGGTATTTTGCATGAACATAACCACTGCCTATCCCTTAAACCCATAACCTAACCAAGCCCTTTGGTGCCTAAGCTTAACCAACCACCTTAGTGCCTAAGCTTAACCAAACACCTTATAGTGCAATTAGTTAACCCCATCCTATTATAAATACACACCTTAACCCCTCCAAATTCACGTTTTAATTGGATCTGGGCTCTAAACCTAACCAAGTTTATCCCCAAAGAAAAGTGTCATCCTGACCTAACCCTAAATCAATTGAACAACATAGACCAATTAGACTGGAGGAGATTAAAACTATAATAGCATGCCTCAATTTGAAGGCCCAAATTAGTCATCAATGTGTTGACCCTGCGGATGCAGGATATACGAGGAGTCCCTCTCAAACAGTATTGGGGGCTTCATGGTTGCAGTGATGGACTACATCAGATCTCAGTATGTAGACTTTAGTTGCCCCAAAGTGGCACGATGTACCCGGCCTGATATCATGAAAGTGTACCTGAGTGTTTGTGAGGGACACACTTACGGATCCTGGTATTCAAAGGTGTTCAAACATTCGATTCAAGGAGGCATTACATGCTAAGCATGCCTCAATTTTAAGACCCTATACTGGTATCACTGTCTTGACCCTGGGGTCATGGGGTGTACGAGGAGTCCCTCATGAGCATTGATGGGGGCTCCATGGTTTGGATACCATGAGGGTGTACCTTGGTGCTTGTGGGGGACATACTTACGCATCCTGTGATTCAGAGGTGTTCAAACTTTGATGAAGGCCATTAAATGCCAGGATGAAAAATTGGGAAATATGATTTGTATTGTTCACCTGATGCAGGGGACTCACCCACATGGTGAATTTGCCCATGGCACAGGCTCACAATCAAACACACAGGGATATGCAAGGACTTGTTTATTTGGAAGAGGCGGTATGACAGGCTACCGACCTTGCAAGGTGGCACCCCTAAATTGAAACAGGCCATCAAATGCCGAAGCAATGGAATTTTTCAACCATTTCTTTTTGTTTCATACTTACTTTTATTCAAAGTAATTTATTTTCTATTCAGAAAAATTTAAGAGAGGTTAAAAATATAAGAAAGTGCTGTACACAGGTGCCAGAGTAAAATACTTTCTCTGAGGTGGGAGCTAACCACGCCCCTTTGGCCAGTGAAGCGGCTCGCTCTGCGATGAGCTCACTGTGCTGGGGAAACTCGAACAGACCGCATCGCTGCAAAAGCTCTTTTTCCACTAAGCCTCATTGGAGACCTACAAAGTCACATTTTTTGATCACAGTCAACTTGATAACACCTGATGAGATCTTCAAGGATCGAAACGCGTCGTGTTACGAAAGAAGTTGACAAATATTCTATGACCTAAGTTCATTTTTCCGCGTCAAGAAAAGACACGCGGACCAGGACCAAGAGCAAGCAGCAGAAAGGCCCTTATCAGGGCCAGAAGAATAAAAAGCTCTTCTCAGGGCTACAAGAAAAGCTCTTATCAGAGCTAAGAAGAAAACACAGCGGCGAAAAAACGGCAGAAAGACCCGTTGGAGTGCTGTGTTCAGACATGCGTTTGCACCCTGTGACCTAGAACCAACACAGGACAGGGGAGACGCCATTTTGATTTTCAAGACAGAGTAGCTAGAGGCCAGGCAGGCTCATTTCAACAACAAAAAAATATCTGCACAGTTAAACTCAATTTGAGAGCTGTAAAAAAATCAAGACTGTCTGAAACAACATAGCAGTCATTTAAAAAGCATCAAACAGGCCTGGGCAGGCATGTCTAAAAGGAGGGACAAAATTACCGCACGCCTGGGGTCTAGGGTACCTACACACCCGCCCAGGGTGCACAACAGAAGCCCCAATATACGCCCAGAGCCAAATCCACTGCAACAGAGGCCTCCCGACAGCCAGGCGTCACACATTGAGCCTAGGCAACAACAACATGCCTACCAGGCATTAGAATATAGGGATGAGTCCCTGATAGGACAAGACTTAGAACGAAACCTAGCAGTGAGAGGTAGAGCCCCAACGGCACCCAGGCTGCAGGATGCGTGTGATGGCAGTGGCTGCTTCTCAGCTATTTGCACTAAATGTAGGCCACCCTACACGGGTGATATAGTCAAGGATGACCCCCAGCCTCATAACCCAGACTGGGGGGACGAGACCTATTACCCGTGGCATCCACCACAAGATAACGTGGCTGTAGCCGATGACACTCAGAGACACCTCAGTGTAGAGGAGGGCACGTATACAGGCCCTCGGGACTGGCAAACTACAGATCCCTGTCATCCCCCCACAGACCAGCACCAGGCGCCCGAGAGGCAAGACAGGCCTGGGAGCGTAGGCAACAGTGGGGGTAACATAGAGGAGGGGTCAGACCCTGAGCACAGCAAAAGAGCTAAGGTCATGCTAAATATCATAAAGGCCTCTCACCATTTAGCCTATGTGACTCAGGACACCCCCCCACCAGGGATTAGCAAGATCACTAACACTCTCATGGATGCAGTCCGACCATTTGGTCCCACCCCAGAGTTGGATCAGATCTTAGAAGGACATGCTAGACAGTGGGAAATGGCCACTATAAGGAGTTTGCGGAGTCACTATTTGGCCAGGATGCAAACTGAAATCAACACCATGCCCCACATGACAGATTTACAGTGGCATGGGCCTTTTCAAACAGCAACGAAATGGGCAAATGCATCTATGGCCTCACTGCAGTCACACACTATCAAGACAGCAGAGGCCATGATAGAGGAAAAGGTCAGGAGTGCATCAATAGTGTCATCTGTGGGTAACACTATGCCCCCACAACAAACAGCAGTGTCACATAGGCCTGCAGCAGAGCTAATGCTCAATGTCAGGGATGATACTCCAGGAGACATCCAGACTGACGATGACACACCCTCGTCTGATTTTGGTAGCTCTGCAGCATATAGCCAGAGACCACAAATAGGACCAGGGCCCTCGGCCACACTTGTGCACAGGGCAGAGGTCAAACACACCTGCTCAGTCAGGTGGCGTACGGCCCCTGCCAATAGCCAAAGGCCGACCAGACATGCCTCCACACCAAACAAATACAGGGATTGGGTTCTGACCACCAACACACAGTGGTTAATCCTGGGGGATTCGAACCTCTGCAACATTCACAGGTTTAAATGCCCACGACTGCAAATAGACAGTTACCCTGGTGCCCATTTCGGCCATATTCCAGCCCTCATGACTCACACAACTGTCTGTGCAGAGGTCACAAAGGTCATCCTGGCTATGGGAATCAACTACCATGCCTGGATAGACAGACCTACCATGCACAGACAGATGATTGAGGCGATCACAGCTCTCCAAGAGCGCTTCCCCCTGGCAAAAATATGGGTCCCGTTGGTCAATTATTCACAGCATCTGCCATATCAATCGGCTGAGATGCTTGAATACTTGAACCACATCATTGGAGAGAGGCTCAGAACAATACCCCTGTTGCCATCCCAGCAGTTTTTGACACAGGCGGATAATGTTCATTGGACAAAAGATACAGCCCAAAGAATGCTTGAACATTGGCTTAGATACATTCAATAAGAAGGATAGATACATTCACTTATTTAAAGGATGTACATCAATAAGAAGGATAGATACATTCACTTATTTAAAGGACGTACATCCACATAAAAAAAGCCAATCTTCTCATTCTATTCCTCTACCTCTCTGGCACAACACACAGAATAACTGTGTTTTGTCAACTCTTAGGCCTCTGATTTAGAAACGGCCCAACATTGGGTAGAATTTAACTGGTTTCTTAGAGGGCATGACTTATGGGAGTACACCACAGTCTTAAGCCGCAGTATGCGTTGTAATCAAATGGCAAGGGGGAGCCATTTTACTTCATCTCAGTAACCAGTCACCGTCCTATGGGACTAAAGATAGGGAGCAGGGACCTGGTGATGGGACGCTCAGGACAATGCTGTCGAGAGAGTGCAAGTGGTCTGGCAACAGACCGCAGCGGCCGAAGCGCTTAGTTTCGGTTGCAAAACCCTTCCCCAAACCTAACACTGCCAGGTCCTAGCATTGTGCCGAGTGGCCAGGCCCCTGTTTCCTATCACCCAGGGCCCATACTTTATAGTAGGACTGAGTGAAGAGCAGTGGATTCATCATTAAACCTACTTTGTGGACACAAAAGTTGCTAAACAACCTTAGAAACAGAAGACCCTCATCTAAAAAGGTCATAACATGACCTTTGATGCTGACTAACTGCATAGCACAGCCATGTCTAGCAAAGGTCACGGCATGACCTTGCTGGGGAGGCCACAATCAAGTCCCCACAAATTGATGCCTATTTTATAATTGCATAACATTGACATGTCTGGCATGCAGATTAAGACCTGTCTGGTTCCCACCCATACACCTAGAAGCCAGGTTAGGCCTTTTCTCAACCACTAGATGGAACTAAAACCTCTCCTAAGATTTAAGTTGTTTTGCCCCTTAAATTAATACCCTGTTACACGGCTTAACATATAGTTTTAGAGGCCCTCAATGTAACCAGGAGGAAAAACTGTTGTTGTTACTATGCTTGTTTTAAAGCACACAATGTAAACAAAACAGTCATGAACAGTGACTAGGCCTAGTCGAGCACTTTGAAGGCCATTTAGCCTCATATATAACACTGTTCATGTATGTCATGCAAATGCCTAAACCTAACCTAGTGTTTTGTGCAACAGTCATAGCAGTGATCAAGCCGAGTCGAGCACTTTGAAGGCCATACAGCCTAAATATAACACTGCTTATGAAGGTCACACAATTGCCTAAACCTAACCTAGGTATTTTGCATGAACATAACCACTGCCTATCCCTTAAACCCATAACCTAACCAAGCCCTTTGGTGCCTAAGCTTAACCAACCACCTTAGTGCCTAAGCTTAACCAAACACCTTATAGTGCAATTAGTTAACCCCATCCTATTATAAATACACACCTTAACCCCTCCAAATTCACGTTTTAATTGGATCTGGGCTCTAAACCTAACCAAGTTTATCCCCAAAGAAAAGTGTCATCCTGACCTAACCCTAAATCAATTGAACAACATAGACCAATTAGACTGGAGGAGATTAAAACTATAATAGCATGCCTCAATTTGAAGGCCCAAATTAGTCATCAATGTGTTGACCCTGCGGATGCAGGATATACGAGGAGTCCCTCTCAAACAGTATTGGGGGCTTCATGGTTGCAGTGATGGACTACATCAGATCTCAGTATGTAGACTTTAGTTGCCCCAAAGTGGCACGATGTACCCGGCCTGATATCATGAAAGTGTACCTGAGTGTTTGTGAGGGACACACTTACGGATCCTGGTATTCAAAGGTGTTCAAACATTCGATTCAAGGAGGCATTACATGCTAAGCATGCCTCAATTTTAAGACCCTATACTGGTATCACTGTCTTGACCCTGGGGTCATGGGGTGTACGAGGAGTCCCTCATGAGCATTGATGGGGGCTCCATGGTTTGGATACCATGAGGGTGTACCTTGGTGCTTGTGGGGGACATACTTACGCATCCTGTGATTCAGAGGTGTTCAAACTTTGATGAAGGCCATTAAATGCCAGGATGAAAAATTGGGAAATATGATTTGTATTGTTCACCTGATGCAGGGGACTCACCCACATGGTGAATTTGCCCATGGCACAGGCTCACAATCAAACACACAGGGATATGCAAGGACTTGTTTATTTGGAAGAGGCGGTATGACAGGCTACCGACCTTGCAAGGTGGCACCCCTAAATTGAAACAGGCCATCAAATGCCGAAGCAATGGAATTTTTCAACCATTTCTTTTTGTTTCATACTTACTTTTATTCAAAGTAATTTATTTTCTATTCAGAAAAATTTAAGAGAGGTTAAAAATATAAGAAAGTGCTGTACACAGGTGCCAGAGTAAAATACTTTCTCTGAGGTGGGAGCTAACCACGCCCCTTTGGCCAGTGAAGCGGCTCGCTCTGCGATGAGCTCACTGTGCTGGGGAAACTCGAACAGACCGCATCGCTGCAAAAGCTCTTTTTCCACTAAGCCTCATTGGAGACCTACAAAGTCACATTTTTTGATCACAGTCAACTTGATAACACCTGATGAGATCTTCAAGGATCGAAACGCGTCGTGTTACGAAAGAAGTTGACAAATATTCTATGACCTAAGTTCATTTTTCCGCGTCAAGAAAAGACACGCGGACCAGGACCAAGAGCAAGCAGCAGAAAGGCCCTTATCAGGGCCAGAAGAATAAAAAGCTCTTCTCAGGGCTACAAGAAAAGCTCTTATCAGAGCTAAGAAGAAAACACAGCGGCGAAAAAACGGCAGAAAGACCCGTTGGAGTGCTGTGTTCAGACATGCGTTTGCACCCTGTGACCTAGAACCAACACAGGACAGGGGAGACGCCATTTTGATTTTCAAGACAGAGTAGCTAGAGGCCAGGCAGGCTCATTTCAACAACAAAAAAATATCTGCACAGTTAAACTCAATTTGAGAGCTGTAAAAAAATCAAGACTGTCTGAAACAACATAGCAGTCATTTAAAAAGCATCAAACAGGCCTGGGCAGGCATGTCTAAAAGGAGGGACAAAATTACCGCACGCCTGGGGTCTAGGGTACCTACACACCCGCCCAGGGTGCACAACAGAAGCCCCAATATACGCCCAGAGCCAAATCCACTGCAACAGAGGCCTCCCGACAGCCAGGCGTCACACATTGAGCCTAGGCAACAACAACATGCCTACCAGGCATTAGAATATAGGGATGAGTCCCTGATAGGACAAGACTTAGAACGAAACCTAGCAGTGAGAGGTAGAGCCCCAACGGCACCCAGGCTGCAGGATGCGTGTGATGGCAGTGGCTGCTTCTCAGCTATTTGCACTAAATGTAGGCCACCCTACACGGGTGATATAGTCAAGGATGACCCCCAGCCTCATAACCCAGACTGGGGGGACGAGACCTATTACCCGTGGCATCCACCACAAGATAACGTGGCTGTAGCCGATGACACTCAGAGACACCTCAGTGTAGAGGAGGGCACGTATACAGGCCCTCGGGACTGGCAAACTACAGATCCCTGTCATCCCCCCACAGACCAGCACCAGGCGCCCGAGAGGCAAGACAGGCCTGGGAGCGTAGGCAACAGTGGGGGTAACATAGAGGAGGGGTCAGACCCTGAGCACAGCAAAAGAGCTAAGGTCATGCTAAATATCATAAAGGCCTCTCACCATTTAGCCTATGTGACTCAGGACACCCCCCCACCAGGGATTAGCAAGATCACTAACACTCTCATGGATGCAGTCCGACCATTTGGTCCCACCCCAGAGTTGGATCAGATCTTAGAAGGACATGCTAGACAGTGGGAAATGGCCACTATAAGGAGTTTGCGGAGTCACTATTTGGCCAGGATGCAAACTGAAATCAACACCATGCCCCACATGACAGATTTACAGTGGCATGGGCCTTTTCAAACAGCAACGAAATGGGCAAATGCATCTATGGCCTCACTGCAGTCACACACTATCAAGACAGCAGAGGCCATGATAGAGGAAAAGGTCAGGAGTGCATCAATAGTGTCATCTGTGGGTAACACTATGCCCCCACAACAAACAGCAGTGTCACATAGGCCTGCAGCAGAGCTAATGCTCAATGTCAGGGATGATACTCCAGGAGACATCCAGACTGACGATGACACACCCTCGTCTGATTTTGGTAGCTCTGCAGCATATAGCCAGAGACCACAAATAGGACCAGGGCCCTCGGCCACACTTGTGCACAGGGCAGAGGTCAAACACACCTGCTCAGTCAGGTGGCGTACGGCCCCTGCCAATAGCCAAAGGCCGACCAGACATGCCTCCACACCAAACAAATACAGGGATTGGGTTCTGACCACCAACACACAGTGGTTAATCCTGGGGGATTCGAACCTCTGCAACATTCACAGGTTTAAATGCCCACGACTGCAAATAGACAGTTACCCTGGTGCCCATTTCGGCCATATTCCAGCCCTCATGACTCACACAACTGTCTGTGCAGAGGTCACAAAGGTCATCCTGGCTATGGGAATCAACTACCATGCCTGGATAGACAGACCTACCATGCACAGACAGATGATTGAGGCGATCACAGCTCTCCAAGAGCGCTTCCCCCTGGCAAAAATATGGGTCCCGTTGGTCAATTATTCACAGCATCTGCCATATCAATCGGCTGAGATGCTTGAATACTTGAACCACATCATTGGAGAGAGGCTCAGAACAATACCCCTGTTGCCATCCCAGCAGTTTTTGACACAGGCGGATAATGTTCATTGGACAAAAGATACAGCCCAAAGAATGCTTGAACATTGGCTTAGATACATTCAATAAGAAGGATAGATACATTCACTTATTTAAAGGATGTACATCAATAAGAAGGATAGATACATTCACTTATTTAAAGGACGTACATCCACATAAAAAAAGCCAATCTTCTCATTCTATTCCTCTACCTCTCTGGCACAACACACAGAATAACTGTGTTTTGTCAACTCTTAGGCCTCTGATTTAGAAACGGCCCAACATTGGGTAGAATTTAACTGGTTTCTTAGAGGGCATGACTTATGGGAGTACACCACAGTCTTAAGCCGCAGTATGCGTTGTAATCAAATGGCAAGGGGGAGCCATTTTACTTCATCTCAGTAACCAGTCACCGTCCTATGGGACTAAAGATAGGGAGCAGGGACCTGGTGATGGGACGCTCAGGACAATGCTGTCGAGAGAGTGCAAGTGGTCTGGCAACAGACCGCAGCGGCCGAAGCGCTTAGTTTCGGTTGCAAAACCCTTCCCCAAACCTAACACTGCCAGGTCCTAGCATTGTGCCGAGTGGCCAGGCCCCTGTTTCCTATCACCCAGGGCCCATACTTTATAGTAGGACTGAGTGAAGAGCAGTGGATTCATCATTAAACCTACTTTGTGGACACAAAAGTTGCTAAACAACCTTAGAAACAGAAGACCCTCATCTAAAAAGGTCATAACATGACCTTTGATGCTGACTAACTGCATAGCACAGCCATGTCTAGCAAAGGTCACGGCATGACCTTGCTGGGGAGGCCACAATCAAGTCCCCACAAATTGATGCCTATTTTATAATTGCATAACATTGACATGTCTGGCATGCAGATTAAGACCTGTCTGGTTCCCACCCATACACCTAGAAGCCAGGTTAGGCCTTTTCTCAACCACTAGATGGAACTAAAACCTCTCCTAAGATTTAAGTTGTTTTGCCCCTTAAATTAATACCCTGTTACACGGCTTAACATATAGTTTTAGAGGCCCTCAATGTAACCAGGAGGAAAAACTGTTGTTGTTACTATGCTTGTTTTAAAGCACACAATGTAAACAAAACAGTCATGAACAGTGACTAGGCCTAGTCGAGCACTTTGAAGGCCATTTAGCCTCATATATAACACTGTTCATGTATGTCATGCAAATGCCTAAACCTAACCTAGTGTTTTGTGCAACAGTCATAGCAGTGATCAAGCCGAGTCGAGCACTTTGAAGGCCATACAGCCTAAATATAACACTGCTTATGAAGGTCACACAATTGCCTAAACCTAACCTAGGTATTTTGCATGAACATAACCACTGCCTATCCCTTAAACCCATAACCTAACCAAGCCCTTTGGTGCCTAAGCTTAACCAACCACCTTAGTGCCTAAGCTTAACCAAACACCTTATAGTGCAATTAGTTAACCCCATCCTATTATAAATACACACCTTAACCCCTCCAAATTCACGTTTTAATTGGATCTGGGCTCTAAACCTAACCAAGTTTATCCCCAAAGAAAAGTGTCATCCTGACCTAACCCTAAATCAATTGAACAACATAGACCAATTAGACTGGAGGAGATTAAAACTATAATAGCATGCCTCAATTTGAAGGCCCAAATTAGTCATCAATGTGTTGACCCTGCGGATGCAGGATATACGAGGAGTCCCTCTCAAACAGTATTGGGGGCTTCATGGTTGCAGTGATGGACTACATCAGATCTCAGTATGTAGACTTTAGTTGCCCCAAAGTGGCACGATGTACCCGGCCTGATATCATGAAAGTGTACCTGAGTGTTTGTGAGGGACACACTTACGGATCCTGGTATTCAAAGGTGTTCAAACATTCGATTCAAGGAGGCATTACATGCTAAGCATGCCTCAATTTTAAGACCCTATACTGGTATCACTGTCTTGACCCTGGGGTCATGGGGTGTACGAGGAGTCCCTCATGAGCATTGATGGGGGCTCCATGGTTTGGATACCATGAGGGTGTACCTTGGTGCTTGTGGGGGACATACTTACGCATCCTGTGATTCAGAGGTGTTCAAACTTTGATGAAGGCCATTAAATGCCAGGATGAAAAATTGGGAAATATGATTTGTATTGTTCACCTGATGCAGGGGACTCACCCACATGGTGAATTTGCCCATGGCACAGGCTCACAATCAAACACACAGGGATATGCAAGGACTTGTTTATTTGGAAGAGGCGGTATGACAGGCTACCGACCTTGCAAGGTGGCACCCCTAAATTGAAACAGGCCATCAAATGCCGAAGCAATGGAATTTTTCAACCATTTCTTTTTGTTTCATACTTACTTTTATTCAAAGTAATTTATTTTCTATTCAGAAAAATTTAAGAGAGGTTAAAAATATAAGAAAGTGCTGTACACAGGTGCCAGAGTAAAATACTTTCTCTGAGGTGGGAGCTAACCACGCCCCTTTGGCCAGTGAAGCGGCTCGCTCTGCGATGAGCTCACTGTGCTGGGGAAACTCGAACAGACCGCATCGCTGCAAAAGCTCTTTTTCCACTAAGCCTCATTGGAGACCTACAAAGTCACATTTTTTGATCACAGTCAACTTGATAACACCTGATGAGATCTTCAAGGATCGAAACGCGTCGTGTTACGAAAGAAGTTGACAAATATTCTATGACCTAAGTTCATTTTTCCGCGTCAAGAAAAGACACGCGGACCAGGACCAAGAGCAAGCAGCAGAAAGGCCCTTATCAGGGCCAGAAGAATAAAAAGCTCTTCTCAGGGCTACAAGAAAAGCTCTTATCAGAGCTAAGAAGAAAACACAGCGGCGAAAAAACGGCAGAAAGACCCGTTGGAGTGCTGTGTTCAGACATGCGTTTGCACCCTGTGACCTAGAACCAACACAGGACAGGGGAGACGCCATTTTGATTTTCAAGACAGAGTAGCTAGAGGCCAGGCAGGCTCATTTCAACAACAAAAAAATATCTGCACAGTTAAACTCAATTTGAGAGCTGTAAAAAAATCAAGACTGTCTGAAACAACATAGCAGTCATTTAAAAAGCATCAAACAGGCCTGGGCAGGCATGTCTAAAAGGAGGGACAAAATTACCGCACGCCTGGGGTCTAGGGTACCTACACACCCGCCCAGGGTGCACAACAGAAGCCCCAATATACGCCCAGAGCCAAATCCACTGCAACAGAGGCCTCCCGACAGCCAGGCGTCACACATTGAGCCTAGGCAACAACAACATGCCTACCAGGCATTAGAATATAGGGATGAGTCCCTGATAGGACAAGACTTAGAACGAAACCTAGCAGTGAGAGGTAGAGCCCCAACGGCACCCAGGCTGCAGGATGCGTGTGATGGCAGTGGCTGCTTCTCAGCTATTTGCACTAAATGTAGGCCACCCTACACGGGTGATATAGTCAAGGATGACCCCCAGCCTCATAACCCAGACTGGGGGGACGAGACCTATTACCCGTGGCATCCACCACAAGATAACGTGGCTGTAGCCGATGACACTCAGAGACACCTCAGTGTAGAGGAGGGCACGTATACAGGCCCTCGGGACTGGCAAACTACAGATCCCTGTCATCCCCCCACAGACCAGCACCAGGCGCCCGAGAGGCAAGACAGGCCTGGGAGCGTAGGCAACAGTGGGGGTAACATAGAGGAGGGGTCAGACCCTGAGCACAGCAAAAGAGCTAAGGTCATGCTAAATATCATAAAGGCCTCTCACCATTTAGCCTATGTGACTCAGGACACCCCCCCACCAGGGATTAGCAAGATCACTAACACTCTCATGGATGCAGTCCGACCATTTGGTCCCACCCCAGAGTTGGATCAGATCTTAGAAGGACATGCTAGACAGTGGGAAATGGCCACTATAAGGAGTTTGCGGAGTCACTATTTGGCCAGGATGCAAACTGAAATCAACACCATGCCCCACATGACAGATTTACAGTGGCATGGGCCTTTTCAAACAGCAACGAAATGGGCAAATGCATCTATGGCCTCACTGCAGTCACACACTATCAAGACAGCAGAGGCCATGATAGAGGAAAAGGTCAGGAGTGCATCAATAGTGTCATCTGTGGGTAACACTATGCCCCCACAACAAACAGCAGTGTCACATAGGCCTGCAGCAGAGCTAATGCTCAATGTCAGGGATGATACTCCAGGAGACATCCAGACTGACGATGACACACCCTCGTCTGATTTTGGTAGCTCTGCAGCATATAGCCAGAGACCACAAATAGGACCAGGGCCCTCGGCCACACTTGTGCACAGGGCAGAGGTCAAACACACCTGCTCAGTCAGGTGGCGTACGGCCCCTGCCAATAGCCAAAGGCCGACCAGACATGCCTCCACACCAAACAAATACAGGGATTGGGTTCTGACCACCAACACACAGTGGTTAATCCTGGGGGATTCGAACCTCTGCAACATTCACAGGTTTAAATGCCCACGACTGCAAATAGACAGTTACCCTGGTGCCCATTTCGGCCATATTCCAGCCCTCATGACTCACACAACTGTCTGTGCAGAGGTCACAAAGGTCATCCTGGCTATGGGAATCAACTACCATGCCTGGATAGACAGACCTACCATGCACAGACAGATGATTGAGGCGATCACAGCTCTCCAAGAGCGCTTCCCCCTGGCAAAAATATGGGTCCCGTTGGTCAATTATTCACAGCATCTGCCATATCAATCGGCTGAGATGCTTGAATACTTGAACCACATCATTGGAGAGAGGCTCAGAACAATACCCCTGTTGCCATCCCAGCAGTTTTTGACACAGGCGGATAATGTTCATTGGACAAAAGATACAGCCCAAAGAATGCTTGAACATTGGCTTAGATACATTCAATAAGAAGGATAGATACATTCACTTATTTAAAGGATGTACATCAATAAGAAGGATAGATACATTCACTTATTTAAAGGACGTACATCCACATAAAAAAAGCCAATCTTCTCATTCTATTCCTCTACCTCTCTGGCACAACACACAGAATAACTGTGTTTTGTCAACTCTTAGGCCTCTGATTTAGAAACGGCCCAACATTGGGTAGAATTTAACTGGTTTCTTAGAGGGCATGACTTATGGGAGTACACCACAGTCTTAAGCCGCAGTATGCGTTGTAATCAAATGGCAAGGGGGAGCCATTTTACTTCATCTCAGTAACCAGTCACCGTCCTATGGGACTAAAGATAGGGAGCAGGGACCTGGTGATGGGACGCTCAGGACAATGCTGTCGAGAGAGTGCAAGTGGTCTGGCAACAGACCGCAGCGGCCGAAGCGCTTAGTTTCGGTTGCAAAACCCTTCCCCAAACCTAACACTGCCAGGTCCTAGCATTGTGCCGAGTGGCCAGGCCCCTGTTTCCTATCACCCAGGGCCCATACTTTATAGTAGGACTGAGTGAAGAGCAGTGGATTCATCATTAAACCTACTTTGTGGACACAAAAGTTGCTAAACAACCTTAGAAACAGAAGACCCTCATCTAAAAAGGTCATAACATGACCTTTGATGCTGACTAACTGCATAGCACAGCCATGTCTAGCAAAGGTCACGGCATGACCTTGCTGGGGAGGCCACAATCAAGTCCCCACAAATTGATGCCTATTTTATAATTGCATAACATTGACATGTCTGGCATGCAGATTAAGACCTGTCTGGTTCCCACCCATACACCTAGAAGCCAGGTTAGGCCTTTTCTCAACCACTAGATGGAACTAAAACCTCTCCTAAGATTTAAGTTGTTTTGCCCCTTAAATTAATACCCTGTTACACGGCTTAACATATAGTTTTAGAGGCCCTCAATGTAACCAGGAGGAAAAACTGTTGTTGTTACTATGCTTGTTTTAAAGCACACAATGTAAACAAAACAGTCATGAACAGTGACTAGGCCTAGTCGAGCACTTTGAAGGCCATTTAGCCTCATATATAACACTGTTCATGTATGTCATGCAAATGCCTAAACCTAACCTAGTGTTTTGTGCAACAGTCATAGCAGTGATCAAGCCGAGTCGAGCACTTTGAAGGCCATACAGCCTAAATATAACACTGCTTATGAAGGTCACACAATTGCCTAAACCTAACCTAGGTATTTTGCATGAACATAACCACTGCCTATCCCTTAAACCCATAACCTAACCAAGCCCTTTGGTGCCTAAGCTTAACCAACCACCTTAGTGCCTAAGCTTAACCAAACACCTTATAGTGCAATTAGTTAACCCCATCCTATTATAAATACACACCTTAACCCCTCCAAATTCACGTTTTAATTGGATCTGGGCTCTAAACCTAACCAAGTTTATCCCCAAAGAAAAGTGTCATCCTGACCTAACCCTAAATCAATTGAACAACATAGACCAATTAGACTGGAGGAGATTAAAACTATAATAGCATGCCTCAATTTGAAGGCCCAAATTAGTCATCAATGTGTTGACCCTGCGGATGCAGGATATACGAGGAGTCCCTCTCAAACAGTATTGGGGGCTTCATGGTTGCAGTGATGGACTACATCAGATCTCAGTATGTAGACTTTAGTTGCCCCAAAGTGGCACGATGTACCCGGCCTGATATCATGAAAGTGTACCTGAGTGTTTGTGAGGGACACACTTACGGGTCCTGGTATTCAAAGGTGTTCAAACATTCGATTCAAGGAGGCATTACATGCTAAGCATGCCTCAATTTTAAGACCCTATACTGGTATCACTGTCTTGACCCTGGGGTCATGGGGTGTACGAGGAGTCCCTCATGAGCATTGATGGGGGCTCCATGGTTTGGATACCATGAGGGTGTACCTTGGTGCTTGTGGGGGACATACTTACGCATCCTGTGATTCAGAGGTGTTCAAACTTTGATGAAGGCCATTAAATGCCAGGATGAAAAATTGGGAAATGTGATTTGTATTGTTCACCTGATGCAGGGGACTCACCCACATGGTGAATTTGCCCATGGCACAGGCTCACAATCAAACACACAGGGATATGCAAGGACTTGTTTATTTGGAAGAGGCGGTATGACAGGCTACCGACCTTGCAAGGTGGCACCCCTAAATTGAAACAGGCCATCAAATGCCGAAGCAATGGAATTTTTCAACCATTTCTTTTTGTTTCATACTTACTTTTATTCAAAGTAATTTATTTTCTATTCAGAAAAATTTAAGAGAGGTTAAAAATATAAGAAAGTGCTGTACACAGGTGCCAGAGTAAAATACTTTCTCTGAGGTGGGAGCTAACCACGCCCCCTTGGCCAGTGAAGCGGCTCGCTCTGCGATGAGCTCACTGTGCTGGGGAAACTCGAACAGACCGCATCGCTGCAAAAGCTCTTTTTCCACTAAGCCTCATTGGAGACCTACAAAGTCACATTTTTTGATCACAGTCAACTTGATAACACCTGATGAGATCTTCAAGGATCGAAACGCGTCGTGTTACGAAAGAAGTTGACAAATATTCTATGACCTAAGTTCATTTTTCCGCGTCAAGAAAAGACACGCGGACCAGGACCAAGAGCAAGCAGCAGAAAGGCCCTTATCAGGGCCAGAAGAATAAAAAGCTCTTCTCAGGGCTACAAGAAAAGCTCTTATCAGAGCTAAGAAGAAAACACAGCGGCGAAAAAACGGCAGAAAGACCCGTTGGAGTGCTGTGTTCAGACATGCGTTTGCACCCTGTGACCTAGAACCAACACAGGACAGGGGAGACGCCATTTTGATTTTCAAGACAGAGTAGCTAGAGGCCAGGCAGGCTCATTTCAACAACAAAAAAATATCTGCACAGTTAAACTCAATTTGAGAGCTGTAAAAAAATCAAGACTGTCTGAAACAACATAGCAGTCATTTAAAAAGCATCAAACAGGCCTGGGCAGGCATGTCTAAAAGGAGGGACAAAATTACCGCACGCCTGGGGTCTAGGGTACCTACACACCCGCCCAGGGTGCACAACAGAAGCCCCAATATACGCCCAGAGCCAAATCCACTGCAACAGAGGCCTCCCGACAGCCAGGCGTCACACATTGAGCCTAGGCAACAACAACATGCCTACCAGGCATTAGAATATAGGGATGAGTCCCTGATAGGACAAGACTTAGAACGAAACCTAGCAGTGAGAGGTAGAGCCCCAACGGCACCCAGGCTGCAGGATGCGTGTGATGGCAGTGGCTGCTTCTCAGCTATTTGCACTAAATGTAGGCCACCCTACACGGGTGATATAGTCAAGGATGACCCCCAGCCTCATAACCCAGACTGGGGGGACGAGACCTATTACCCGTGGCATCCACCACAAGATAACGTGGCTGTAGCCGATGACACTCAGAGACACCTCAGTGTAGAGGAGGGCACGTATACAGGCCCTCGGGACTGGCAAACTACAGATCCCTGTCATCCCCCCACAGACCAGCACCAGGCGCCCGAGAGGCAAGACAGGCCTGGGAGCGTAGGCAACAGTGGGGGTAACATAGAGGAGGGGTCAGACCCTGAGCACAGCAAAAGAGCTAAGGTCATGCTAAATATCATAAAGGCCTCTCACCATTTAGCCTATGTGACTCAGGACACCCCCCCACCAGGGATTAGCAAGATCACTAACACTCTCATGGATGCAGTCCGACCATTTGGTCCCACCCCAGAGTTGGATCAGATCTTAGAAGGACATGCTAGACAGTGGGAAATGGCCACTATAAGGAGTTTGCGGAGTCACTATTTGGCCAGGATGCAAACTGAAATCAACACCATGCCCCACATGACAGATTTACAGTGGCATGGGCCTTTTCAAACAGCAACGAAATGGGCAAATGCATCTATGGCCTCACTGCAGTCACACACTATCAAGACAGCAGAGGCCATGATAGAGGAAAAGGTCAGGAGTGCATCAATAATGTCATCTGTGGGTAACACTATGCCCCCACAACAAACAGCAGTGTCACATAGGCCTGCAGCAGAGCTAATGCTCAATGTCAGGGATGATACTCCAGGAGACATCCAGACTGACGATGACACACCCTCGTCTGATTTTGGTAGCTCTGCAGCATATAGCCAGAGACCACAAATAGGACCAGGGCCCTCGGCCACACTTGTGCACAGGGCAGAGGTCAAACACACCTGCTCAGTCAGGTGGCGTACGGCCCCTGCCAATAGCCAAAGGCCGACCAGACATGCCTCCACACCAAACAAATACAGGGATTGGGTTCTGACCACCAACACACAGTGGTTAATCCTGGGGGATTCGAACCTCTGCAACATTCACAGGTTTAAATGCCCACGACTGCAAATAGACAGTTACCCTGGTGCCCATTTCGGCCATATTCCAGCCCTCATGACTCACACAACTGTCTGTGCAGAGGTCACAAAGGTCATCCTGGCTATGGGAATCAACTACCATGCCTGGATAGACAGACCTACCATGCACAGACAGATGATTGAGGCGATCACAGCTCTCCAAGAGCGCTTCCCCCTGGCAAAAATATGGGTCCCGTTGGTCAATTATTCACAGCATCTGCCATATCAATCGGCTGAGATGCTTGAATACTTGAACCACATCATTGGAGAGAGGCTCAGAACAATACCCCTGTTGCCATCCCAGCAGTTTTTGACACAGGCGGATAATGTTCATTGGACAAAAGATACAGCCCAAAGAATGCTTGAACATTGGCTTAGATACATTCAATAAGAAGGATAGATACATTCACTTATTTAAAGGATGTACATCAATAAGAAGGATAGATACATTCACTTATTTAAAGGACGTACATCCACATAAAAAAAGCCAATCTTCTCATTCTATTCCTCTACCTCTCTGGCACAACACACAGAATAACTGTGTTTTGTCAACTCTTAGGCCTCTGATTTAGAAACGGCCCAACATTGGGTAGAATTTAACTGGTTTCTTAGAGGGCATGACTTATGGGAGTACACCACAGTCTTAAGCCGCAGTATGCGTTGTAATCAAATGGCAAGGGGGAGCCATTTTACTTCATCTCAGTAACCAGTCACCGTCCTATGGGACTAAAGATAGGGAGCAGGGACCTGGTGATGGGACGCTCAGGACAATGCTGTCGAGAGAGTGCAAGTGGTCTGGCAACAGACCGCAGCGGCCGAAGCGCTTAGTTTCGGTTGCAAAACCCTTCCCCAAACCTAACACTGCCAGGTCCTAGCATTGTGCCGAGTGGCCAGGCCCCTGTTTCCTATCACCCAGGGCCCATACTTTATAGTAGGACTGAGTGAAGAGCAGTGGATTCATCATTAAACCTACTTTGTGGACACAAAAGTTGCTAAACAACCTTAGAAACAGAAGACCCTCATCTAAAAAGGTCATAACATGACCTTTGATGCTGACTAACTGCATAGCACAGCCATGTCTAGCAAAGGTCACGGCATGACCTTGCTGGGGAGGCCACAATCAAGTCCCCACAAATTGATGCCTATTTTATAATTGCATAACATTGACATGTCTGGCATGCAGATTAAGACCTGTCTGGTTCCCACCCATACACCTAGAAGCCAGGTTAGGCCTTTTCTCAACCACTAGATGGAACTAAAACCTCTCCTAAGATTTAAGTTGTTTTGCCCCTTAAATTAATACCCTGTTACACGGCTTAACATATAGTTTTAGAGGCCCTCAATGTAACCAGGAGGAAAAACTGTTGTTGTTACTATGCTTGTTTTAAAGCACACAATGTAAACAAAACAGTCATGAACAGTGACTAGGCCTAGTCGAGCACTTTGAAGGCCATTTAGCCTCATATATAACACTGTTCATGTATGTCATGCAAATGCCTAAACCTAACCTAGTGTTTTGTGCAACAGTCATAGCAGTGATCAAGCCGAGTCGAGCACTTTGAAGGCCATACAGCCTAAATATAACACTGCTTATGAAGGTCACACAATTGCCTAAACCTAACCTAGGTATTTTGCATGAACATAACCACTGCCTATCCCTTAAACCCATAACCTAACCAAGCCCTTTGGTGCCTAAGCTTAACCAACCACCTTAGTGCCTAAGCTTAACCAAACACCTTATAGTGCAATTAGTTAACCCCATCCTATTATAAATACACACCTTAACCCCTCCAAATTCACGTTTTAATTGGATCTGGGCTCTAAACCTAACCAAGTTTATCCCCAAAGAAAAGTGTCATCCTGACCTAACCCTAAATCAATTGAACAACATAGACCAATTAGACTGGAGGAGATTAAAACTATAATAGCATGCCTCAATTTGAAGGCCCAAATTAGTCATCAATGTGTTGACCCTGCGGATGCAGGATATACGAGGAGTCCCTCTCAAACAGTATTGGGGGCTTCATGGTTGCAGTGATGGACTACATCAGATCTCAGTATGTAGACTTTAGTTGCCCCAAAGTGGCACGATGTACCCGGCCTGATATCATGAAAGTGTACCTGAGTGTTTGTGAGGGACACACTTACGGGTCCTGGTATTCAAAGGTGTTCAAACATTCGATTCAAGGAGGCATTACATGCTAAGCATGCCTCAATTTTAAGACCCTATACTGGTATCACTGTCTTGACCCTGGGGTCATGGGGTGTACGAGGAGTCCCTCATGAGCATTGATGGGGGCTCCATGGTTTGGATACCATGAGGGTGTACCTTGGTGCTTGTGGGGGACATACTTACGCATCCTGTGATTCAGAGGTGTTCAAACTTTGATGAAGGCCATTAAATGCCAGGATGAAAAATTGGGAAATGTGATTTGTATTGTTCACCTGATGCAGGGGACTCACCCACATGGTGAATTTGCCCATGGCACAGGCTCACAATCAAACACACAGGGATATGCAAGGACTTGTTTATTTGGAAGAGGCGGTATGACAGGCTACCGACCTTGCAAGGTGGCACCCCTAAATTGAAACAGGCCATCAAATGCCGAAGCAATGGAATTTTTCAACCATTTCTTTTTGTTTCATACTTACTTTTATTCAAAGTAATTTATTTTCTATTCAGAAAAATTTAAGAGAGGTTAAAAATATAAGAAAGTGCTGTACACAGGTGCCAGAGTAAAATACTTTCTCTGAGGTGGGAGCTAACCACGCCCCCTTGGCCAGTGAAGCGGCTCGCTCTGCGATGAGCTCACTGTGCTGGGGAAACTCGAACAGACCGCATCGCTGCAAAAGCTCTTTTTCCACTAAGCCTCATTGGAGACCTACAAAGTCACATTTTTTGATCACAGTCAACTTGATAACACCTGATGAGATCTTCAAGGATCGAAACGCGTCGTGTTACGAAAGAAGTTGACAAATATTCTATGACCTAAGTTCATTTTTCCGCGTCAAGAAAAGACACGCGGACCAGGACCAAGAGCAAGCAGCAGAAAGGCCCTTATCAGGGCCAGAAGAATAAAAAGCTCTTCTCAGGGCTACAAGAAAAGCTCTTATCAGAGCTAAGAAGAAAACACAGCGGCGAAAAAACGGCAGAAAGACCCGTTGGAGTGCTGTGTTCAGACATGCGTTTGCACCCTGTGACCTAGAACCAACACAGGACAGGGGAGACGCCATTTTGATTTTCAAGACAGAGTAGCTAGAGGCCAGGCAGGCTCATTTCAACAACAAAAAAATATCTGCACAGTTAAACTCAATTTGAGAGCTGTAAAAAAATCAAGACTGTCTGAAACAACATAGCAGTCATTTAAAAAGCATCAAACAGGCCTGGGCAGGCATGTCTAAAAGGAGGGACAAAATTACCGCACGCCTGGGGTCTAGGGTACCTACACACCCGCCCAGGGTGCACAACAGAAGCCCCAATATACGCCCAGAGCCAAATCCACTGCAACAGAGGCCTCCCGACAGCCAGGCGTCACACATTGAGCCTAGGCAACAACAACATGCCTACCAGGCATTAGAATATAGGGATGAGTCCCTGATAGGACAAGACTTAGAACGAAACCTAGCAGTGAGAGGTAGAGCCCCAACGGCACCCAGGCTGCAGGATGCGTGTGATGGCAGTGGCTGCTTCTCAGCTATTTGCACTAAATGTAGGCCACCCTACACGGGTGATATAGTCAAGGATGACCCCCAGCCTCATAACCCAGACTGGGGGGACGAGACCTATTACCCGTGGCATCCACCACAAGATAACGTGGCTGTAGCCGATGACACTCAGAGACACCTCAGTGTAGAGGAGGGCACGTATACAGGCCCTCGGGACTGGCAAACTACAGATCCCTGTCATCCCCCCACAGACCAGCACCAGGCGCCCGAGAGGCAAGACAGGCCTGGGAGCGTAGGCAACAGTGGGGGTAACATAGAGGAGGGGTCAGACCCTGAGCACAGCAAAAGAGCTAAGGTCATGCTAAATATCATAAAGGCCTCTCACCATTTAGCCTATGTGACTCAGGACACCCCCCCACCAGGGATTAGCAAGATCACTAACACTCTCATGGATGCAGTCCGACCATTTGGTCCCACCCCAGAGTTGGATCAGATCTTAGAAGGACATGCTAGACAGTGGGAAATGGCCACTATAAGGAGTTTGCGGAGTCACTATTTGGCCAGGATGCAAACTGAAATCAACACCATGCCCCACATGACAGATTTACAGTGGCATGGGCCTTTTCAAACAGCAACGAAATGGGCAAATGCATCTATGGCCTCACTGCAGTCACACACTATCAAGACAGCAGAGGCCATGATAGAGGAAAAGGTCAGGAGTGCATCAATAGTGTCATCTGTGGGTAACACTATGCCCCCACAACAAACAGCAGTGTCACATAGGCCTGCAGCAGAGCTAATGCTCAATGTCAGGGATGATACTCCAGGAGACATCCAGACTGACGATGACACACCCTCGTCTGATTTTGGTAGCTCTGCAGCATATAGCCAGAGACCACAAATAGGACCAGGGCCCTCGGCCACACTTGTGCACAGGGCAGAGGTCAAACACACCTGCTCAGTCAGGTGGCGTACGGCCCCTGCCAATAGCCAAAGGCCGACCAGACATGCCTCCACACCAAACAAATACAGGGATTGGGTTCTGACCACCAACACACAGTGGTTAATCCTGGGGGATTCGAACCTCTGCAACATTCACAGGTTTAAATGCCCACGACTGCAAATAGACAGTTACCCTGGTGCCCATTTCGGCCATATTCCAGCCCTCATGACTCACACAACTGTCTGTGCAGAGGTCACAAAGGTCATCCTGGCTATGGGAATCAACTACCATGCCTGGATAGACAGACCTACCATGCACAGACAGATGATTGAGGCGATCACAGCTCTCCAAGAGCGCTTCCCCCTGGCAAAAATATGGGTCCCGTTGGTCAATTATTCACAGCATCTGCCATATCAATCGGCTGAGATGCTTGAATACTTGAACCACATCATTGGAGAGAGGCTCAGAACAATACCCCTGTTGCCATCCCAGCAGTTTTTGACACAGGCGGATAATGTTCATTGGACAAAAGATACAGCCCAAAGAATGCTTGAACATTGGCTTAGATACATTCAATAAGAAGGATAGATACATTCACTTATTTAAAGGATGTACATCAATAAGAAGGATAGATACATTCACTTATTTAAAGGACGTACATCCACATAAAAAAAGCCAATCTTCTCATTCTATTCCTCTACCTCTCTGGCACAACACACAGAATAACTGTGTTTTGTCAACTCTTAGGCCTCTGATTTAGAAACGGCCCAACATTGGGTAGAATTTAACTGGTTTCTTAGAGGGCATGACTTATGGGAGTACACCACAGTCTTAAGCCGCAGTATGCGTTGTAATCAAATGGCAAGGGGGAGCCATTTTACTTCATCTCAGTAACCAGTCACCGTCCTATGGGACTAAAGATAGGGAGCAGGGACCTGGTGATGGGACGCTCAGGACAATGCTGTCGAGAGAGTGCAAGTGGTCTGGCAACAGACCGCAGCGGCCGAAGCGCTTAGTTTCGGTTGCAAAACCCTTCCCCAAACCTAACCCTAACCCTAACCCTAACCCTAACCCTAACCCTAACCCTAACCCTAACCCTAACCCTAACCCTAACCCTAACCCTAACCCTAACCCTATGTGACTCAGGACACCCCCCCACCAGGGATTAGCAAGATCACTAACACTCTCATGGATGCAGTCCGACCATTTGGTCCCACCCCAGAGTTGGATCAGATCTTAGAAGGACATGCTAGACAGTGGGAAATGGCCACTATAAGGAGTTTGCGGAGTCACTATTTGGCCAGGATGCAAACTGAAATCAACACCATGCCCCACATGACAGATTTACAGTGGCATGGGCCTTTTCAAACAGCAACGAAATGGGCAAATGCATCTATGGCCTCACTGCAGTCACACACTATCAAGACAGCAGAGGCCATGATAGAGGAAAAGGTCAGGAGTGCATCAATAGTGTCATCTGTGGGTAACACTATGCCCCCACAACAAACAGCAGTGTCACATAGGCCTGCAGCAGAGCTAATGCTCAATGTCAGGGATGATACTCCAGGAGACATCCAGACTGACGATGACACACCCTCGTCTGATTTTGGTAGCTCTGCAGCATATAGCCAGAGACCACAAATAGGACCAGGGCCCTCGGCCACACTTGTGCACAGGGCAGAGGTCAAACACACCTGCTCAGTCAGGTGGCGTACGGCCCCTGCCAATAGCCAAAGACCGACCAGACATGCCTCCACACCAAACAAATACAGGGATTGGGTTCTGACCACCAACACACAGTGGTTAATCCTGGGGGATTCGAACCTCTGCAACATTCACAGGTTTAAATGCCCACGACTGCAAATAGACAGTTACCCTGGTGCCCATTTCGGCCATATTCCAGCCCTCATGACTCACACAACTGTCTGTGCAGAGGTCACAAAGGTCATCCTGGCTATGGGAATCAACTGCCATGCCTGGATAGACAGACCTACCATGCACAGACAGATGATTGAGGCGATCACAGCTCTCCAAGAGCGCTTCCCCCTGGCAAAAATATGGGTCCCGTTGGTCAATTATTCACAGCATCTGCCATATCAATCGGCTGAGATGCTTGAATACTTGAACCACATCATTGGAGAGAGGCTCAGAACAATACCCCTGTTGCCATCCCAGCAGTTTTTGACACAGGCGGATAATGTTCATTGGACAAAAGATACAGCCCAAAGAATGCTTGAACATTGGCTTAGATACATTCAATAAGAAGGATAGATACATTCACTTATTTAAAGGATGTACATCAATAAGAAGGATAGATACATTCACTTATTTAAAGGACGTACATCCACATAAAAAAAGCCAATCTTCTCATTCTATTCCTCTACCTCTCTGGCACAACACACAGAATAACTGTGTTTTGTCAACTCTTAGGCCTCTGATTTAGAAACAGCCCAACATTGGGTAGAATTTAACTGGTTTCTTAGAGGGCATGACTTATGGGAGTACACCACAGTCTTAAGCCGCAGTATGCGTTGTAATCAAATGGCAAGGGGGAGCCATTTTACTTCATCTCAGTAACCAGTCACCGTCCTATGGGACTAAAGATAGGGAGCAGGGACCTGGTGATGGGACGCTCAGGACAATGCTGTCGAGAGAGTGCAAGTGGTCTGGCAACAGACCGCAGCGGCCGAAGCGCTTAGTTTCGGTTGCAAAACCCTTCCCCAAACCTAACACTGCCAGGTCCTAGCATTGTGCCGAGTGGCCAGGCCCCTGTTTCCTATCACCCAGGGCCCATACTTTATAGTAGGACTGAGTGAAGAGCAGTGGATTCATCATTAAACCTACTTTGTGGACACAAAAGTTGCTAAACAACCTTAGAAACAGAAGACCCTCATCTAAAAAGGTCATAACATGACCTTTGATGCTGACTAACTGCATAGCACAGCCATGTCTAGCAAAGGTCACGGCATGACCTTGCTGGGGAGGCCACAATCAAGTCCCCACAAATTGATGCCTATTTTATAATTGCATAACATTGACATGTCTGGCATGCAGATTAAGACCTGTCTGGTTCCCACCCATACACCTAGAAGCCAGGTTAGGCCTTTTCTCAACCACTAGATGGAACTAAAACCTCTCCTAAGATTTAAGTTGTTTTGCCCCTTAAATTAATACCCTGTTACACGGCTTAACATATAGTTTTAGAGGCCCTCAATGTAACCAGGAGGAAAAACTGTTGTTGTTACTATGCTTGTTTTAAAGCACACAATGTAAACAAAACAGTCATGAACAGTGACTAGGCCTAGTCGAGCACTTTGAAGGCCATTTAGCCTCATATATAACACTGTTCATGTATGTCATGCAAATGCCTAAACCTAACCTAGTGTTTTGTGCAACAGTCATAGCAGTGATCAAGCCGAGTCGAGCACTTTGAAGGCCATGCAGCCTAAATATAACACTGCTTATGAAGGTCACACAATTGCCTAAACCTAACCTAGGTATTTTGCATGAACATAACCACTGCCTATCCCTTAAACCCATAACCTAACCAAGCCCTTTGGTGCCTAAGCTTAACCAACCACCTTAGTGCCTAAGCTTAACCAAACACCTTATAGTGCAATTAGTTAACCCCATCCTATTATAAATACACACCTTAACCCCTCCAAATTCACGTTTTAATTGGATCTGGGCTCTAAACCTAACCAAGTTTATCCCCAAAGAAAAGTGTCATCCTGACCTAACCCTAAATCAATTGAACAACATAGACCAATTAGACTGGAGGAGATTAAAACTATAATAGCATGCCTCAATTTGAAGGCCCAAATTAGTCATCAATGTGTTGACCCTGCGGATGCAGGATATACGAGGAGTCCCTCTCAAACAGTATTGGGGGCTTCATGGTTGCAGTGATGGACTACATCAGATCTCAGTATGTAGACTTTAGTTGCCCCAAAGTGGCACGATGTACCCGGCCTGATATCATGAAAGTGTACCTGAGTGTTTGTGAGGGACACACTTACGGATCCTGGTATTCAAAGGTGTTCAAACATTCGATTCAAGGAGGCATTACATGCTAAGCATGCCTCAATTTTAAGACCCTATACTGGTGTCACTGTCTTGACCCTGGGGTCATGGGGTGTACGAGGAGTCCCTCATGAGCATTGATGGGGGCTCCATGGTTTGGATACCATGAGGGTGTACCTTGGTGCTTGTGGGGGACATACTTACGCATCCTGTGATTCAGAGGTGTTCAAACTTTGATGAAGGCCATTAAATGCCAGGATGAAAAATTGGGAAGTGTGATTTGTGTTGTTCACCTGATGCAGGGGACTCACCCACATGGTGAATTTGCCCATGGCACAGGCTCACAATCAAACACACAGGGATATGCAAGGACTTGTTTATTTGGAAGAGGCGGTATGACAGGCTACCGACCTTGCAAGGTGGCACCCCTAAATTGAAACAGGCCATCAAATGCCGAAGCAATGGAATTTTTCAACCATTTCTTTTTGTTTCATACTTACTTTTATTCAAAGTAATTTATTTTCTATTCAGAAAAATTTAAGAGAGGTTAAAAATATAAGAAAGTGCTGTACACAGGTGCCAGAGTAAAATACTTTCTCTGAGGTGGGAGCTAACCACGCCCCTTTGGCCAGTGAAGCGGCTCGCTCTGCGATGAGCTCACTGTGCTGGGGAAACTCGAACAGACCGCATCGCTGCAAAAGCTCTTTTTCCACTAAGCCTCATTGGAGACCTACAAAGTCACATTTTTTGATCACAGTCAACTTGATAACACCTGATGAGATCTTCAAGGATCGAAACGCGTCGTGTTACGAAAGAAGTTGACAAATATTCTATGACCTAAGTTCTTTTTTCCGCGTCAAGAAAAGACACGCGGACCAGGACCAAGAGCAAGCAGCAGAAAGGCCCTTATCAGGGCCAGAAGAATAAAAAGCTCTTCTCAGGGCTACAAGAAAAGCTCTTATCAGAGCTAAGAAGAAAACACAGCGGCGAAAAAACAGCAGAAAGACCCGTTGGAGTGCTGTGTTCAGACATGCGTTTGCACCCTGTGACCTAGAACGAAAACAGGACAGGGGAGACGCCATTTTGATTTTCAAGATATAGCAGTAATTTAAAAAGCATCAACAGGCCTGGGCGGGCATGTCTAAAAGGAGGGACAAAATTACCGCACGCCTGGGGTCTAGGGTACCTACACACCCGCCCAGGGTGCACAACAGAAGCCCCAATATACGCCCAGAGCCAAATCCACTGCAACAGAGGCCTCCCGACAGCCAGGCGTCAAACATTGAGCCTAGGCAACAACAACATGCCTACCAGGCATTAGAATATAGGGATGAGTCCCTGATAGGACAAGACTTAGAACGAAACCTAGCAGTGAGAGGTAGAGCCCCAACGGCACCCAGGCTGCAGGATGCGTGTGACGGCAGTGGCTGCTTCTCAGCTATTTGCACTAAATGTAGGCCACCCTACACGGGTGATATAGTCAAGGATGACCCCCAGCCTCATAACCCAGACTGGGGGGACGAGACCTATTACCCGTGGCATCCACCACAAGATAACGTGGCTGTAGCCGATGACACTCAGAGACACCTCAGTGTAGAGGAGGGCACGTATACAGGCCCTCGGGACTGGCAAACTACAGATCCCTGTCATCCCCCCACAGACCAGCACCAGGCGCCCGAGAGGCAAGACAGGCCTGGGAGCGTAGGCAACAGTGGGGGTAACATAGAGGAGGGGTCAGACCCTGAGCACAGCAAAAGAGCTAAGGTCATGCTAAATATTATAAAGGCCTCTCACCATTTAGCCTATGTGACTCAGGACACCCCCCCACCAGGGATTAGCAAGATCACTAACACTCTCATGGATGCAGTCCGACCATTTGGTCCCACCCCAGAGTTGGATCAGATCTTAGAAGGACATGCTAGACAGTGGGAAATGGCCACTATAAGGAGTTTGCGGAGTCACTATTTGGCCAGGATGCAAACTGAAATCAACACCATGCCCCACATGACAGATTTACAGTGGCATGGGCCTTTTCAAACAGCAACGAAATGGGCAAATGCATCTATGGCCTCACTGCAGTCACACACTATCAAGACAGCAGAGGCCATGATAGAGGAAAAGGTCAGGAGTGCATCAATAGTGTCATCTGTGGGTAACACTATGCCCCCACAACAAACAGCAGTGTCACATAGGCCTGCAGCAGAGCTAATGCTCAATGTCAGGGATGATACTCCAGGAGACATCCAGACTGACGATGACACACCCTCGTCTGATTTTGGTAGCTCTGCAGCATATAGCCAGAGACCACAAATAGGACCAGGGCCCTCGGCCACACTTGTGCACAGGGCAGAGGTCAAACACACCTGCTCAGTCAGGTGGCGTACGGCCCCTGCCAATAGCCAAAGACCGACCAGACATGCCTCCACACCAAACAAATACAGGGATTGGGTTCTGACCACCAACACACAGTGGTTAATCCTGGGGGATTCGAACCTCTGCAACATTCACAGGTTTAAATGCCCACGACTGCAAATAGACAGTTACCCTGGTGCCCATTTCGGCCATATTCCAGCCCTCATGACTCACACAACTGTCTGTGCAGAGGTCACAAAGGTCATCCTGGCTATGGGAATCAACTGCCATGCCTGGATAGACAGACCTACCATGCACAGACAGATGATTGAGGCGATCACAGCTCTCCAAGAGCGCTTCCCCCTGGCAAAAATATGGGTCCCGTTGGTCAATTATTCACAGCATCTGCCATATCAATCGGCTGAGATGCTTGAATACTTGAACCACATCATTGGAGAGAGGCTCAGAACAATACCCCTGTTGCCATCCCAGCAGTTTTTGACACAGGCGGATAATGTTCATTGGACAAAAGATACAGCCCAAAGAATGCTTGAACATTGGCTTAGATACATTCAATAAGAAGGATAGATACATTCACTTATTTAAAGGATGTACATCAATAAGAAGGATAGATACATTCACTTATTTAAAGGACGTACATCCACATAAAAAAAGCCAATCTTCTCATTCTATTCCTCTACCTCTCTGGCACAACACACAGAATAACTGTGTTTTGTCAACTCTTAGGCCTCTGATTTAGAAACAGCCCAACATTGGGTAGAATTTAACTGGTTTCTTAGAGGGCATGACTTATGGGAGTACACCACAGTCTTAAGCCGCAGTATGCGTTGTAATCAAATGGCAAGGGGGAGCCATTTTACTTCATCTCAGTAACCAGTCACCGTCCTATGGGACTAAAGATAGGGAGCAGGGACCTGGTGATGGGACGCTCAGGACAATGCTGTCGAGAGAGTGCAAGTGGTCTGGCAACAGACCGCAGCGGCCGAAGCGCTTAGTTTCGGTTGCAAAACCCTTCCCCAAACCTAACACTGCCAGGTCCTAGCATTGTGCCGAGTGGCCAGGCCCCTGTTTCCTATCACCCAGGGCCCATACTTTATAGTAGGACTGAGTGAAGAGCAGTGGATTCATCATTAAACCTACTTTGTGGACACAAAAGTTGCTAAACAACCTTAGAAACAGAAGACCCTCATCTAAAAAGGTCATAACATGACCTTTGATGCTGACTAACTGCATAGCACAGCCATGTCTAGCAAAGGTCACGGCATGACCTTGCTGGGGAGGCCACAATCAAGTCCCCACAAATTGATGCCTATTTTATAATTGCATAACATTGACATGTCTGGCATGCAGATTAAGACCTGTCTGGTTCCCACCCATACACCTAGAAGCCAGGTTAGGCCTTTTCTCAACCACTAGATGGAACTAAAACCTCTCCTAAGATTTAAGTTGTTTTGCCCCTTAAATTAATACCCTGTTACACGGCTTAACATATAGTTTTAGAGGCCCTCAATGTAACCAGGAGGAAAAACTGTTGTTGTTACTATGCTTGTTTTAAAGCACACAATGTAAACAAAACAGTCATGAACAGTGACTAGGCCTAGTCGAGCACTTTGAAGGCCATTTAGCCTCATATATAACACTGTTCATGTATGTCATGCAAATGCCTAAACCTAACCTAGTGTTTTGTGCAACAGTCATAGCAGTGATCAAGCCGAGTCGAGCACTTTGAAGGCCATGCAGCCTAAATATAACACTGCTTATGAAGGTCACACAATTGCCTAAACCTAACCTAGGTATTTTGCATGAACATAACCACTGCCTATCCCTTAAACCCATAACCTAACCAAGCCCTTTGGTGCCTAAGCTTAACCAACCACCTTAGTGCCTAAGCTTAACCAAACACCTTATAGTGCAATTAGTTAACCCCATCCTATTATAAATACACACCTTAACCCCTCCAAATTCACGTTTTAATTGGATCTGGGCTCTAAACCTAACCAAGTTTATCCCCAAAGAAAAGTGTCATCCTGACCTAACCCTAAATCAATTGAACAACATAGACCAATTAGACTGGAGGAGATTAAAACTATAATAGCATGCCTCAATTTGAAGGCCCAAATTAGTCATCAATGTGTTGACCCTGCGGATGCAGGATATACGAGGAGTCCCTCTCAAACAGTATTGGGGGCTTCATGGTTGCAGTGATGGACTACATCAGATCTCAGTATGTAGACTTTAGTTGCCCCAAAGTGGCACGATGTACCCGGCCTGATATCATGAAAGTGTACCTGAGTGTTTGTGAGGGACACACTTACGGATCCTGGTATTCAAAGGTGTTCAAACATTCGATTCAAGGAGGCATTACATGCTAAGCATGCCTCAATTTTAAGACCCTATACTGGTGTCACTGTCTTGACCCTGGGGTCATGGGGTGTACGAGGAGTCCCTCATGAGCATTGATGGGGGCTCCATGGTTTGGATACCATGAGGGTGTACCTTGGTGCTTGTGGGGGACATACTTACGCATCCTGTGATTCAGAGGTGTTCAAACTTTGATGAAGGCCATTAAATGCCAGGATGAAAAATTGGGAAGTGTGATTTGTGTTGTTCACCTGATGCAGGGGACTCACCCACATGGTGAATTTGCCCATGGCACAGGCTCACAATCAAACACACAGGGATATGCAAGGACTTGTTTATTTGGAAGAGGCGGTATGACAGGCTACCGACCTTGCAAGGTGGCACCCCTAAATTGAAACAGGCCATCAAATGCCGAAGCAATGGAATTTTTCAACCATTTCTTTTTGTTTCATACTTACTTTTATTCAAAGTAATTTATTTTCTATTCAGAAAAATTTAAGAGAGGTTAAAAATATAAGAAAGTGCTGTACACAGGTGCCAGAGTAAAATACTTTCTCTGAGGTGGGAGCTAACCACGCCCCTTTGGCCAGTGAAGCGGCTCGCTCTGCGATGAGCTCACTGTGCTGGGGAAACTCGAACAGACCGCATCGCTGCAAAAGCTCTTTTTCCACTAAGCCTCATTGGAGACCTACAAAGTCACATTTTTTGATCACAGTCAACTTGATAACACCTGATGAGATCTTCAAGGATCGAAACGCGTCGTGTTACGAAAGAAGTTGACAAATATTCTATGACCTAAGTTCTTTTTTCCGCGTCAAGAAAAGACACGCGGACCAGGACCAAGAGCAAGCAGCAGAAAGGCCCTTATCAGGGCCAGAAGAATAAAAAGCTCTTCTCAGGGCTACAAGAAAAGCTCTTATCAGAGCTAAGAAGAAAACACAGCGGCGAAAAAACAGCAGAAAGACCCGTTGGAGTGCTGTGTTCAGACATGCGTTTGCACCCTGTGACCTAGAACGAAAACAGGACAGGGGAGACGCCATTTTGATTTTCAAGATATAGCAGTAATTTAAAAAGCATCAACAGGCCTGGGCGGGCATGTCTAAAAGGAGGGACAAAATTACCGCACGCCTGGGGTCTAGGGTACCTACACACCCGCCCAGGGTGCACAACAGAAGCCCCAATATACGCCCAGAGCCAAATCCACTGCAACAGAGGCCTCCCGACAGCCAGGCGTCAAACATTGAGCCTAGGCAACAACAACATGCCTACCAGGCATTAGAATATAGGGATGAGTCCCTGATAGGACAAGACTTAGAACGAAACCTAGCAGTGAGAGGTAGAGCCCCAACGGCACCCAGGCTGCAGGATGCGTGTGACGGCAGTGGCTGCTTCTCAGCTATTTGCACTAAATGTAGGCCACCCTACACGGGTGATATAGTCAAGGATGACCCCCAGCCTCATAACCCAGACTGGGGGGACGAGACCTATTACCCGTGGCATCCACCACAAGATAACGTGGCTGTAGCCGATGACACTCAGAGACACCTCAGTGTAGAGGAGGGCACGTATACAGGCCCTCGGGACTGGCAAACTACAGATCCCTGTCATCCCCCCACAGACCAGCACCAGGCGCCCGAGAGGCAAGACAGGCCTGGGAGCGTAGGCAACAGTGGGGGTAACATAGAGGAGGGGTCAGACCCTGAGCACAGCAAAAGAGCTAAGGTCATGCTAAATATTATAAAGGCCTCTCACCATTTAGCCTATGTGACTCAGGACACCCCCCCACCAGGGATTAGCAAGATCACTAACACTCTCATGGATGCAGTCCGACCATTTGGTCCCACCCCAGAGTTGGATCAGATCTTAGAAGGACATGCTAGACAGTGGGAAATGGCCACTATAAGGAGTTTGCGGAGTCACTATTTGGCCAGGATGCAAACTGAAATCAACACCATGCCCCACATGACAGATTTACAGTGGCATGGGCCTTTTCAAACAGCAACGAAATGGGCAAATGCATCTATGGCCTCACTGCAGTCACACACTATCAAGACAGCAGAGGCCATGATAGAGGAAAAGGTCAGGAGTGCATCAATAGTGTCATCTGTGGGTAACACTATGCCCCCACAACAAACAGCAGTGTCACATAGGCCTGCAGCAGAGCTAATGCTCAATGTCAGGGATGATACTCCAGGAGACATCCAGACTGACGATGACACACCCTCGTCTGATTTTGGTAGCTCTGCAGCATATAGCCAGAGACCACAAATAGGACCAGGGCCCTCGGCCACACTTGTGCACAGGGCAGAGGTCAAACACACCTGCTCAGTCAGGTGGCGTACGGCCCCTGCCAATAGCCAAAGACCGACCAGACATGCCTCCACACCAAACAAATACAGGGATTGGGTTCTGACCACCAACACACAGTGGTTAATCCTGGGGGATTCGAACCTCTGCAACATTCACAGGTTTAAATGCCCACGACTGCAAATAGACAGTTACCCTGGTGCCCATTTCGGCCATATTCCAGCCCTCATGACTCACACAACTGTCTGTGCAGAGGTCACAAAGGTCATCCTGGCTATGGGAATCAACTGCCATGCCTGGATAGACAGACCTACCATGCACAGACAGATGATTGAGGCGATCACAGCTCTCCAAGAGCGCTTCCCCCTGGCAAAAATATGGGTCCCGTTGGTCAATTATTCACAGCATCTGCCATATCAATCGGCTGAGATGCTTGAATACTTGAACCACATCATTGGAGAGAGGCTCAGAACAATACCCCTGTTGCCATCCCAGCAGTTTTTGACACAGGCGGATAATGTTCATTGGACAAAAGATACAGCCCAAAGAATGCTTGAACATTGGCTTAGATACATTCAATAAGAAGGATAGATACATTCACTTATTTAAAGGATGTACATCAATAAGAAGGATAGATACATTCACTTATTTAAAGGACGTACATCCACATAAAAAAAGCCAATCTTCTCATTCTATTCCTCTACCTCTCTGGCACAACACACAGAATAACTGTGTTTTGTCAACTCTTAGGCCTCTGATTTAGAAACAGCCCAACATTGGGTAGAATTTAACTGGTTTCTTAGAGGGCATGACTTATGGGAGTACACCACAGTCTTAAGCCGCAGTATGCGTTGTAATCAAATGGCAAGGGGGAGCCATTTTACTTCATCTCAGTAACCAGTCACCGTCCTATGGGACTAAAGATAGGGAGCAGGGACCTGGTGATGGGACGCTCAGGACAATGCTGTCGAGAGAGTGCAAGTGGTCTGGCAACAGACCGCAGCGGCCGAAGCGCTTAGTTTCGGTTGCAAAACCCTTCCCCAAACCTAACACTGCCAGGTCCTAGCATTGTGCCGAGTGGCCAGGCCCCTGTTTCCTATCACCCAGGGCCCATACTTTATAGTAGGACTGAGTGAAGAGCAGTGGATTCATCATTAAACCTACTTTGTGGACACAAAAGTTGCTAAACAACCTTAGAAACAGAAGACCCTCATCTAAAAAGGTCATAACATGACCTTTGATGCTGACTAACTGCATAGCACAGCCATGTCTAGCAAAGGTCACGGCATGACCTTGCTGGGGAGGCCACAATCAAGTCCCCACAAATTGATGCCTATTTTATAATTGCATAACATTGACATGTCTGGCATGCAGATTAAGACCTGTCTGGTTCCCACCCATACACCTAGAAGCCAGGTTAGGCCTTTTCTCAACCACTAGATGGAACTAAAACCTCTCCTAAGATTTAAGTTGTTTTGCCCCTTAAATTAATACCCTGTTACACGGCTTAACATATAGTTTTAGAGGCCCTCAATGTAACCAGGAGGAAAAACTGTTGTTGTTACTATGCTTGTTTTAAAGCACACAATGTAAACAAAACAGTCATGAACAGTGACTAGGCCTAGTCGAGCACTTTGAAGGCCATTTAGCCTCATATATAACACTGTTCATGTATGTCATGCAAATGCCTAAACCTAACCTAGTGTTTTGTGCAACAGTCATAGCAGTGATCAAGCCGAGTCGAGCACTTTGAAGGCCATGCAGCCTAAATATAACACTGCTTATGAAGGTCACACAATTGCCTAAACCTAACCTAGGTATTTTGCATGAACATAACCACTGCCTATCCCTTAAACCCATAACCTAACCAAGCCCTTTGGTGCCTAAGCTTAACCAACCACCTTAGTGCCTAAGCTTAACCAAACACCTTATAGTGCAATTAGTTAACCCCATCCTATTATAAATACACACCTTAACCCCTCCAAATTCACGTTTTAATTGGATCTGGGCTCTAAACCTAACCAAGTTTATCCCCAAAGAAAAGTGTCATCCTGACCTAACCCTAAATCAATTGAACAACATAGACCAATTAGACTGGAGGAGATTAAAACTATAATAGCATGCCTCAATTTGAAGGCCCAAATTAGTCATCAATGTGTTGACCCTGCGGATGCAGGATATACGAGGAGTCCCTCTCAAACAGTATTGGGGGCTTCATGGTTGCAGTGATGGACTACATCAGATCTCAGTATGTAGACTTTAGTTGCCCCAAAGTGGCACGATGTACCCGGCCTGATATCATGAAAGTGTACCTGAGTGTTTGTGAGGGACACACTTACGGATCCTGGTATTCAAAGGTGTTCAAACATTCGATTCAAGGAGGCATTACATGCTAAGCATGCCTCAATTTTAAGACCCTATACTGGTGTCACTGTCTTGACCCTGGGGTCATGGGGTGTACGAGGAGTCCCTCATGAGCATTGATGGGGGCTCCATGGTTTGGATACCATGAGGGTGTACCTTGGTGCTTGTGGGGGACATACTTACGCATCCTGTGATTCAGAGGTGTTCAAACTTTGATGAAGGCCATTAAATGCCAGGATGAAAAATTGGGAAGTGTGATTTGTGTTGTTCACCTGATGCAGGGGACTCACCCACATGGTGAATTTGCCCATGGCACAGGCTCACAATCAAACACACAGGGATATGCAAGGACTTGTTTATTTGGAAGAGGCGGTATGACAGGCTACCGACCTTGCAAGGTGGCACCCCTAAATTGAAACAGGCCATCAAATGCCGAAGCAATGGAATTTTTCAACCATTTCTTTTTGTTTCATACTTACTTTTATTCAAAGTAATTTATTTTCTATTCAGAAAAATTTAAGAGAGGTTAAAAATATAAGAAAGTGCTGTACACAGGTGCCAGAGTAAAATACTTTCTCTGAGGTGGGAGCTAACCACGCCCCTTTGGCCAGTGAAGCGGCTCGCTCTGCGATGAGCTCACTGTGCTGGGGAAACTCGAACAGACCGCATCGCTGCAAAAGCTCTTTTTCCACTAAGCCTCATTGGAGACCTACAAAGTCACATTTTTTGATCACAGTCAACTTGATAACACCTGATGAGATCTTCAAGGATCGAAACGCGTCGTGTTACGAAAGAAGTTGACAAATATTCTATGACCTAAGTTCTTTTTTCCGCGTCAAGAAAAGACACGCGGACCAGGACCAAGAGCAAGCAGCAGAAAGGCCCTTATCAGGGCCAGAAGAATAAAAAGCTCTTCTCAGGGCTACAAGAAAAGCTCTTATCAGAGCTAAGAAGAAAACACAGCGGCGAAAAAACAGCAGAAAGACCCGTTGGAGTGCTGTGTTCAGACATGCGTTTGCACCCTGTGACCTAGAACGAAAACAGGACAGGGGAGACGCCATTTTGATTTTCAAGATATAGCAGTAATTTAAAAAGCATCAACAGGCCTGGGCGGGCATGTCTAAAAGGAGGGACAAAATTACCGCACGCCTGGGGTCTAGGGTACCTACACACCCGCCCAGGGTGCACAACAGAAGCCCCAATATACGCCCAGAGCCAAATCCACTGCAACAGAGGCCTCCCGACAGCCAGGCGTCAAACATTGAGCCTAGGCAACAACAACATGCCTACCAGGCATTAGAATATAGGGATGAGTCCCTGATAGGACAAGACTTAGAACGAAACCTAGCAGTGAGAGGTAGAGCCCCAACGGCACCCAGGCTGCAGGATGCGTGTGACGGCAGTGGCTGCTTCTCAGCTATTTGCACTAAATGTAGGCCACCCTACACGGGTGATATAGTCAAGGATGACCCCCAGCCTCATAACCCAGACTGGGGGGACGAGACCTATTACCCGTGGCATCCACCACAAGATAACGTGGCTGTAGCCGATGACACTCAGAGACACCTCAGTGTAGAGGAGGGCACGTATACAGGCCCTCGGGACTGGCAAACTACAGATCCCTGTCATCCCCCCACAGACCAGCACCAGGCGCCCGAGAGGCAAGACAGGCCTGGGAGCGTAGGCAACAGTGGGGGTAACATAGAGGAGGGGTCAGACCCTGAGCACAGCAAAAGAGCTAAGGTCATGCTAAATATTATAAAGGCCTCTCACCATTTAGCCTATGTGACTCAGGACACCCCCCCACCAGGGATTAGCAAGATCACTAACACTCTCATGGATGCAGTCCGACCATTTGGTCCCACCCCAGAGTTGGATCAGATCTTAGAAGGACATGCTAGACAGTGGGAAATGGCCACTATAAGGAGTTTGCGGAGTCACTATTTGGCCAGGATGCAAACTGAAATCAACACCATGCCCCACATGACAGATTTACAGTGGCATGGGCCTTTTCAAACAGCAACGAAATGGGCAAATGCATCTATGGCCTCACTGCAGTCACACACTATCAAGACAGCAGAGGCCATGATAGAGGAAAAGGTCAGGAGTGCATCAATAGTGTCATCTGTGGGTAACACTATGCCCCCACAACAAACAGCAGTGTCACATAGGCCTGCAGCAGAGCTAATGCTCAATGTCAGGGATGATACTCCAGGAGACATCCAGACTGACGATGACACACCCTCGTCTGATTTTGGTAGCTCTGCAGCATATAGCCAGAGACCACAAATAGGACCAGGGCCCTCGGCCACACTTGTGCACAGGGCAGAGGTCAAACACACCTGCTCAGTCAGGTGGCGTACGGCCCCTGCCAATAGCCAAAGACCGACCAGACATGCCTCCACACCAAACAAATACAGGGATTGGGTTCTGACCACCAACACACAGTGGTTAATCCTGGGGGATTCGAACCTCTGCAACATTCACAGGTTTAAATGCCCACGACTGCAAATAGACAGTTACCCTGGTGCCCATTTCGGCCATATTCCAGCCCTCATGACTCACACAACTGTCTGTGCAGAGGTCACAAAGGTCATCCTGGCTATGGGAATCAACTGCCATGCCTGGATAGACAGACCTACCATGCACAGACAGATGATTGAGGCGATCACAGCTCTCCAAGAGCGCTTCCCCCTGGCAAAAATATGGGTCCCGTTGGTCAATTATTCACAGCATCTGCCATATCAATCGGCTGAGATGCTTGAATACTTGAACCACATCATTGGAGAGAGGCTCAGAACAATACCCCTGTTGCCATCCCAGCAGTTTTTGACACAGGCGGATAATGTTCATTGGACAAAAGATACAGCCCAAAGAATGCTTGAACATTGGCTTAGATACATTCAATAAGAAGGATAGATACATTCACTTATTTAAAGGATGTACATCAATAAGAAGGATAGATACATTCACTTATTTAAAGGACGTACATCCACATAAAAAAAGCCAATCTTCTCATTCTATTCCTCTACCTCTCTGGCACAACACACAGAATAACTGTGTTTTGTCAACTCTTAGGCCTCTGATTTAGAAACAGCCCAACATTGGGTAGAATTTAACTGGTTTCTTAGAGGGCATGACTTATGGGAGTACACCACAGTCTTAAGCCGCAGTATGCGTTGTAATCAAATGGCAAGGGGGAGCCATTTTACTTCATCTCAGTAACCAGTCACCGTCCTATGGGACTAAAGATAGGGAGCAGGGACCTGGTGATGGGACGCTCAGGACAATGCTGTCGAGAGAGTGCAAGTGGTCTGGCAACAGACCGCAGCGGCCGAAGCGCTTAGTTTCGGTTGCAAAACCCTTCCCCAAACCTAACACTGCCAGGTCCTAGCATTGTGCCGAGTGGCCAGGCCCCTGTTTCCTATCACCCAGGGCCCATACTTTATAGTAGGACTGAGTGAAGAGCAGTGGATTCATCATTAAACCTACTTTGTGGACACAAAAGTTGCTAAACAACCTTAGAAACAGAAGACCCTCATCTAAAAAGGTCATAACATGACCTTTGATGCTGACTAACTGCATAGCACAGCCATGTCTAGCAAAGGTCACGGCATGACCTTGCTGGGGAGGCCACAATCAAGTCCCCACAAATTGATGCCTATTTTATAATTGCATAACATTGACATGTCTGGCATGCAGATTAAGACCTGTCTGGTTCCCACCCATACACCTAGAAGCCAGGTTAGGCCTTTTCTCAACCACTAGATGGAACTAAAACCTCTCCTAAGATTTAAGTTGTTTTGCCCCTTAAATTAATACCCTGTTACACGGCTTAACATATAGTTTTAGAGGCCCTCAATGTAACCAGGAGGAAAAACTGTTGTTGTTACTATGCTTGTTTTAAAGCACACAATGTAAACAAAACAGTCATGAACAGTGACTAGGCCTAGTCGAGCACTTTGAAGGCCATTTAGCCTCATATATAACACTGTTCATGTATGTCATGCAAATGCCTAAACCTAACCTAGTGTTTTGTGCAACAGTCATAGCAGTGATCAAGCCGAGTCGAGCACTTTGAAGGCCATGCAGCCTAAATATAACACTGCTTATGAAGGTCACACAATTGCCTAAACCTAACCTAGGTATTTTGCATGAACATAACCACTGCCTATCCCTTAAACCCATAACCTAACCAAGCCCTTTGGTGCCTAAGCTTAACCAACCACCTTAGTGCCTAAGCTTAACCAAACACCTTATAGTGCAATTAGTTAACCCCATCCTATTATAAATACACACCTTAACCCCTCCAAATTCACGTTTTAATTGGATCTGGGCTCTAAACCTAACCAAGTTTATCCCCAAAGAAAAGTGTCATCCTGACCTAACCCTAAATCAATTGAACAACATAGACCAATTAGACTGGAGGAGATTAAAACTATAATAGCATGCCTCAATTTGAAGGCCCAAATTAGTCATCAATGTGTTGACCCTGCGGATGCAGGATATACGAGGAGTCCCTCTCAAACAGTATTGGGGGCTTCATGGTTGCAGTGATGGACTACATCAGATCTCAGTATGTAGACTTTAGTTGCCCCAAAGTGGCACGATGTACCCGGCCTGATATCATGAAAGTGTACCTGAGTGTTTGTGAGGGACACACTTACGGATCCTGGTATTCAAAGGTGTTCAAACATTCGATTCAAGGAGGCATTACATGCTAAGCATGCCTCAATTTTAAGACCCTATACTGGTGTCACTGTCTTGACCCTGGGGTCATGGGGTGTACGAGGAGTCCCTCATGAGCATTGATGGGGGCTCCATGGTTTGGATACCATGAGGGTGTACCTTGGTGCTTGTGGGGGACATACTTACGCATCCTGTGATTCAGAGGTGTTCAAACTTTGATGAAGGCCATTAAATGCCAGGATGAAAAATTGGGAAGTGTGATTTGTGTTGTTCACCTGATGCAGGGGACTCACCCACATGGTGAATTTGCCCATGGCACAGGCTCACAATCAAACACACAGGGATATGCAAGGACTTGTTTATTTGGAAGAGGCGGTATGACAGGCTACCGACCTTGCAAGGTGGCACCCCTAAATTGAAACAGGCCATCAAATGCCGAAGCAATGGAATTTTTCAACCATTTCTTTTTGTTTCATACTTACTTTTATTCAAAGTAATTTATTTTCTATTCAGAAAAATTTAAGAGAGGTTAAAAATATAAGAAAGTGCTGTACACAGGTGCCAGAGTAAAATACTTTCTCTGAGGTGGGAGCTAACCACGCCCCTTTGGCCAGTGAAGCGGCTCGCTCTGCGATGAGCTCACTGTGCTGGGGAAACTCGAACAGACCGCATCGCTGCAAAAGCTCTTTTTCCACTAAGCCTCATTGGAGACCTACAAAGTCACATTTTTTGATCACAGTCAACTTGATAACACCTGATGAGATCTTCAAGGATCGAAACGCGTCGTGTTACGAAAGAAGTTGACAAATATTCTATGACCTAAGTTCTTTTTTCCGCGTCAAGAAAAGACACGCGGACCAGGACCAAGAGCAAGCAGCAGAAAGGCCCTTATCAGGGCCAGAAGAATAAAAAGCTCTTCTCAGGGCTACAAGAAAAGCTCTTATCAGAGCTAAGAAGAAAACACAGCGGCGAAAAAACAGCAGAAAGACCCGTTGGAGTGCTGTGTTCAGACATGCGTTTGCACCCTGTGACCTAGAACGAAAACAGGACAGGGGAGACGCCATTTTGATTTTCAAGATATAGCAGTAATTTAAAAAGCATCAACAGGCCTGGGCGGGCATGTCTAAAAGGAGGGACAAAATTACCGCACGCCTGGGGTCTAGGGTACCTACACACCCGCCCAGGGTGCACAACAGAAGCCCCAATATACGCCCAGAGCCAAATCCACTGCAACAGAGGCCTCCCGACAGCCAGGCGTCAAACATTGAGCCTAGGCAACAACAACATGCCTACCAGGCATTAGAATATAGGGATGAGTCCCTGATAGGACAAGACTTAGAACGAAACCTAGCAGTGAGAGGTAGAGCCCCAACGGCACCCAGGCTGCAGGATGCGTGTGACGGCAGTGGCTGCTTCTCAGCTATTTGCACTAAATGTAGGCCACCCTACACGGGTGATATAGTCAAGGATGACCCCCAGCCTCATAACCCAGACTGGGGGGACGAGACCTATTACCCGTGGCATCCACCACAAGATAACGTGGCTGTAGCCGATGACACTCAGAGACACCTCAGTGTAGAGGAGGGCACGTATACAGGCCCTCGGGACTGGCAAACTACAGATCCCTGTCATCCCCCCACAGACCAGCACCAGGCGCCCGAGAGGCAAGACAGGCCTGGGAGCGTAGGCAACAGTGGGGGTAACATAGAGGAGGGGTCAGACCCTGAGCACAGCAAAAGAGCTAAGGTCATGCTAAATATTATAAAGGCCTCTCACCATTTAGCCTATGTGACTCAGGACACCCCCCCACCAGGGATTAGCAAGATCACTAACACTCTCATGGATGCAGTCCGACCATTTGGTCCCACCCCAGAGTTGGATCAGATCTTAGAAGGACATGCTAGACAGTGGGAAATGGCCACTATAAGGAGTTTGCGGAGTCACTATTTGGCCAGGATGCAAACTGAAATCAACACCATGCCCCACATGACAGATTTACAGTGGCATGGGCCTTTTCAAACAGCAACGAAATGGGCAAATGCATCTATGGCCTCACTGCAGTCACACACTATCAAGACAGCAGAGGCCATGATAGAGGAAAAGGTCAGGAGTGCATCAATAGTGTCATCTGTGGGTAACACTATGCCCCCACAACAAACAGCAGTGTCACATAGGCCTGCAGCAGAGCTAATGCTCAATGTCAGGGATGATACTCCAGGAGACATCCAGACTGACGATGACACACCCTCGTCTGATTTTGGTAGCTCTGCAGCATATAGCCAGAGACCACAAATAGGACCAGGGCCCTCGGCCACACTTGTGCACAGGGCAGAGGTCAAACACACCTGCTCAGTCAGGTGGCGTACGGCCCCTGCCAATAGCCAAAGACCGACCAGACATGCCTCCACACCAAACAAATACAGGGATTGGGTTCTGACCACCAACACACAGTGGTTAATCCTGGGGGATTCGAACCTCTGCAACATTCACAGGTTTAAATGCCCACGACTGCAAATAGACAGTTACCCTGGTGCCCATTTCGGCCATATTCCAGCCCTCATGACTCACACAACTGTCTGTGCAGAGGTCACAAAGGTCATCCTGGCTATGGGAATCAACTGCCATGCCTGGATAGACAGACCTACCATGCACAGACAGATGATTGAGGCGATCACAGCTCTCCAAGAGCGCTTCCCCCTGGCAAAAATATGGGTCCCGTTGGTCAATTATTCACAGCATCTGCCATATCAATCGGCTGAGATGCTTGAATACTTGAACCACATCATTGGAGAGAGGCTCAGAACAATACCCCTGTTGCCATCCCAGCAGTTTTTGACACAGGCGGATAATGTTCATTGGACAAAAGATACAGCCCAAAGAATGCTTGAACATTGGCTTAGATACATTCAATAAGAAGGATAGATACATTCACTTATTTAAAGGATGTACATCAATAAGAAGGATAGATACATTCACTTATTTAAAGGACGTACATCCACATAAAAAAAGCCAATCTTCTCATTCTATTCCTCTACCTCTCTGGCACAACACACAGAATAACTGTGTTTTGTCAACTCTTAGGCCTCTGATTTAGAAACAGCCCAACATTGGGTAGAATTTAACTGGTTTCTTAGAGGGCATGACTTATGGGAGTACACCACAGTCTTAAGCCGCAGTATGCGTTGTAATCAAATGGCAAGGGGGAGCCATTTTACTTCATCTCAGTAACCAGTCACCGTCCTATGGGACTAAAGATAGGGAGCAGGGACCTGGTGATGGGACGCTCAGGACAATGCTGTCGAGAGAGTGCAAGTGGTCTGGCAACAGACCGCAGCGGCCGAAGCGCTTAGTTTCGGTTGCAAAACCCTTCCCCAAACCTAACACTGCCAGGTCCTAGCATTGTGCCGAGTGGCCAGGCCCCTGTTTCCTATCACCCAGGGCCCATACTTTATAGTAGGACTGAGTGAAGAGCAGTGGATTCATCATTAAACCTACTTTGTGGACACAAAAGTTGCTAAACAACCTTAGAAACAGAAGACCCTCATCTAAAAAGGTCATAACATGACCTTTGATGCTGACTAACTGCATAGCACAGCCATGTCTAGCAAAGGTCACGGCATGACCTTGCTGGGGAGGCCACAATCAAGTCCCCACAAATTGATGCCTATTTTATAATTGCATAACATTGACATGTCTGGCATGCAGATTAAGACCTGTCTGGTTCCCACCCATACACCTAGAAGCCAGGTTAGGCCTTTTCTCAACCACTAGATGGAACTAAAACCTCTCCTAAGATTTAAGTTGTTTTGCCCCTTAAATTAATACCCTGTTACACGGCTTAACATATAGTTTTAGAGGCCCTCAATGTAACCAGGAGGAAAAACTGTTGTTGTTACTATGCTTGTTTTAAAGCACACAATGTAAACAAAACAGTCATGAACAGTGACTAGGCCTAGTCGAGCACTTTGAAGGCCATTTAGCCTCATATATAACACTGTTCATGTATGTCATGCAAATGCCTAAACCTAACCTAGTGTTTTGTGCAACAGTCATAGCAGTGATCAAGCCGAGTCGAGCACTTTGAAGGCCATGCAGCCTAAATATAACACTGCTTATGAAGGTCACACAATTGCCTAAACCTAACCTAGGTATTTTGCATGAACATAACCACTGCCTATCCCTTAAACCCATAACCTAACCAAGCCCTTTGGTGCCTAAGCTTAACCAACCACCTTAGTGCCTAAGCTTAACCAAACACCTTATAGTGCAATTAGTTAACCCCATCCTATTATAAATACACACCTTAACCCCTCCAAATTCACGTTTTAATTGGATCTGGGCTCTAAACCTAACCAAGTTTATCCCCAAAGAAAAGTGTCATCCTGACCTAACCCTAAATCAATTGAACAACATAGACCAATTAGACTGGAGGAGATTAAAACTATAATAGCATGCCTCAATTTGAAGGCCCAAATTAGTCATCAATGTGTTGACCCTGCGGATGCAGGATATACGAGGAGTCCCTCTCAAACAGTATTGGGGGCTTCATGGTTGCAGTGATGGACTACATCAGATCTCAGTATGTAGACTTTAGTTGCCCCAAAGTGGCACGATGTACCCGGCCTGATATCATGAAAGTGTACCTGAGTGTTTGTGAGGGACACACTTACGGATCCTGGTATTCAAAGGTGTTCAAACATTCGATTCAAGGAGGCATTACATGCTAAGCATGCCTCAATTTTAAGACCCTATACTGGTGTCACTGTCTTGACCCTGGGGTCATGGGGTGTACGAGGAGTCCCTCATGAGCATTGATGGGGGCTCCATGGTTTGGATACCATGAGGGTGTACCTTGGTGCTTGTGGGGGACATACTTACGCATCCTGTGATTCAGAGGTGTTCAAACTTTGATGAAGGCCATTAAATGCCAGGATGAAAAATTGGGAAGTGTGATTTGTGTTGTTCACCTGATGCAGGGGACTCACCCACATGGTGAATTTGCCCATGGCACAGGCTCACAATCAAACACACAGGGATATGCAAGGACTTGTTTATTTGGAAGAGGCGGTATGACAGGCTACCGACCTTGCAAGGTGGCACCCCTAAATTGAAACAGGCCATCAAATGCCGAAGCAATGGAATTTTTCAACCATTTCTTTTTGTTTCATACTTACTTTTATTCAAAGTAATTTATTTTCTATTCAGAAAAATTTAAGAGAGGTTAAAAATATAAGAAAGTGCTGTACACAGGTGCCAGAGTAAAATACTTTCTCTGAGGTGGGAGCTAACCACGCCCCTTTGGCCAGTGAAGCGGCTCGCTCTGCGATGAGCTCACTGTGCTGGGGAAACTCGAACAGACCGCATCGCTGCAAAAGCTCTTTTTCCACTAAGCCTCATTGGAGACCTACAAAGTCACATTTTTTGATCACAGTCAACTTGATAACACCTGATGAGATCTTCAAGGATCGAAACGCGTCGTGTTACGAAAGAAGTTGACAAATATTCTATGACCTAAGTTCTTTTTTCCGCGTCAAGAAAAGACACGCGGACCAGGACCAAGAGCAAGCAGCAGAAAGGCCCTTATCAGGGCCAGAAGAATAAAAAGCTCTTCTCAGGGCTACAAGAAAAGCTCTTATCAGAGCTAAGAAGAAAACACAGCGGCGAAAAAACAGCAGAAAGACCCGTTGGAGTGCTGTGTTCAGACATGCGTTTGCACCCTATGACCTAGAACGAAAACAGGACAGGGGAGACGCCATTTTGATTTTCAAGATATAGCAGTAATTTAAAAAGCATCAACAGGCCTGGGCGGGCATGTCTAAAAGGAGGGACAAAATTACCGCACGCCTGGGGTCTAGGGTACCTACACACCCGCCCAGGGTGCACAACAGAAGCCCCAATATACGCCCAGAGCCAAATCCACTGCAACAGAGGCCTCCCGACAGCCAGGCGTCAAACATTGAGCCTAGGCAACAACAACATGCCTACCAGGCATTAGAATATAGGGATGAGTCCCTGATAGGACAAGACTTAGAACGAAACCTAGCAGTGAGAGGTAGAGCCCCAACGGCACCCAGGCTGCAGGATGCGTGTGACGGCAGTGGCTGCTTCTCAGCTATTTGCACTAAATGTAGGCCACCCTACACGGGTGATATAGTCAAGGATGACCCCCAGCCTCATAACCCAGACTGGGGGGACGAGACCTATTACCCGTGGCATCCACCACAAGATAACGTGGCTGTAGCCGATGACACTCAGAGACACCTCAGTGTAGAGGAGGGCACGTATACAGGCCCTCGGGACTGGCAAACTACAGATCCCTGTCATCCCCCCACAGACCAGCACCAGGCGCCCGAGAGGCAAGACAGGCCTGGGAGCGTAGGCAACAGTGGGGGTAACATAGAGGAGGGGTCAGACCCTGAGCACAGCAAAAGAGCTAAGGTCATGCTAAATATTATAAAGGCCTCTCACCATTTAGCCTATGTGACTCAGGACACCCCCCCACCAGGGATTAGCAAGATCACTAACACTCTCATGGATGCAGTCCGACCATTTGGTCCCACCCCAGAGTTGGATCAGATCTTAGAAGGACATGCTAGACAGTGGGAAATGGCCACTATAAGGAGTTTGCGGAGTCACTATTTGGCCAGGATGCAAACTGAAATCAACACCATGCCCCACATGACAGATTTACAGTGGCATGGGCCTTTTCAAACAGCAACGAAATGGGCAAATGCATCTATGGCCTCACTGCAGTCACACACTATCAAGACAGCAGAGGCCATGATAGAGGAAAAGGTCAGGAGTGCATCAATAGTGTCATCTGTGGGTAACACTATGCCCCCACAACAAACAGCAGTGTCACATAGGCCTGCAGCAGAGCTAATGCTCAATGTCAGGGATGATACTCCAGGAGACATCCAGACTGACGATGACACACCCTCGTCTGATTTTGGTAGCTCTGCAGCATATAGCCAGAGACCACAAATAGGACCAGGGCCCTCGGCCACACTTGTGCACAGGGCAGAGGTCAAACACACCTGCTCAGTCAGGTGGCGTACGGCCCCTGCCAATAGCCAAAGACCGACCAGACATGCCTCCACACCAAACAAATACAGGGATTGGGTTCTGACCACCAACACACAGTGGTTAATCCTGGGGGATTCGAACCTCTGCAACATTCACAGGTTTAAATGCCCACGACTGCAAATAGACAGTTACCCTGGTGCCCATTTCGGCCATATTCCAGCCCTCATGACTCACACAACTGTCTGTGCAGAGGTCACAAAGGTCATCCTGGCTATGGGAATCAACTGCCATGCCTGGATAGACAGACCTACCATGCACAGACAGATGATTGAGGCGATCACAGCTCTCCAAGAGCGCTTCCCCCTGGCAAAAATATGGGTCCCGTTGGTCAATTATTCACAGCATCTGCCATATCAATCGGCTGAGATGCTTGAATACTTGAACCACATCATTGGAGAGAGGCTCAGAACAATACCCCTGTTGCCATCCCAGCAGTTTTTGACACAGGCGGATAATGTTCATTGGACAAAAGATACAGCCCAAAGAATGCTTGAACATTGGCTTAGATACATTCAATAAGAAGGATAGATACATTCACTTATTTAAAGGATGTACATCAATAAGAAGGATAGATACATTCACTTATTTAAAGGACGTACATCCACATAAAAAAAGCCAATCTTCTCATTCTATTCCTCTACCTCTCTGGCACAACACACAGAATAACTGTGTTTTGTCAACTCTTAGGCCTCTGATTTAGAAACAGCCCAACATTGGGTAGAATTTAACTGGTTTCTTAGAGGGCATGACTTATGGGAGTACACCACAGTCTTAAGCCGCAGTATGCGTTGTAATCAAATGGCAAGGGGGAGCCATTTTACTTCATCTCAGTAACCAGTCACCGTCCTATGGGACTAAAGATAGGGAGCAGGGACCTGGTGATGGGACGCTCAGGACAATGCTGTCGAGAGAGTGCAAGTGGTCTGGCAACAGACCGCAGCGGCCGAAGCGCTTAGTTTCGGTTGCAAAACCCTTCCCCAAACCTAACCCTAACCCTAACCCTAACCCTAACCCTAACCCTTTGAAGAGCAGTGGATTCATCATTAAACCTACTTTGTGGACACAAAAGTTGCTAAACAACCTTAGAAACAGAAGACCCTCATCTAAAAAGGTCATAACATGACCTTTGATGCTGACTAACTGCATAGCACAGCCATGTCTAGCAAAGGTCACGGCATGACCTTGCTGGGGAGGCCACAATCAAGTCCCCACAAATTGATGCCTATTTTATAATTGCATAACATTGACATGTCTGGCATGCAGATTAAGACCTGTCTGGTTCCCACCCATACACCTAGAAGCCAGGTTAGGCCTTTTCTCAACCACTAGATGGAACTAAAACCTCTCCTAAGATTTAAGTTGTTTTGCCCCTTAAATTAATACCCTGTTACACGGCTTAACATATAGTTTTAGAGGCCCTCAATGTAACCAGGAGGAAAAACTGTTGTTGTTACTATGCTTGTTTTAAAGCACACAATGTAAACAAAACAGTCATGAACAGTGACTAGGCCTAGTCGAGCACTTTGAAGGCCATTTAGCCTCATATATAACACTGTTCATGTATGTCATGCAAATGCCTAAACCTAACCTAGTGTTTTGTGCAACAGTCATAGCAGTGATCAAGCCGAGTCGAGCACTTTGAAGGCCATACAGCCTAAATATAACACTGCTTATGAAGGTCACACAATTGCCTAAACCTAACCTAGGTATTTTGCATGAACATAACCACTGCCTATCCCTTAAACCCATAACCTAACCAAGCCCTTTGGTGCCTAAGCTTAACCAACCACCTTAGTGCCTAAGCTTAACCAAACACCTTATAGTGCAATTAGTTAACCCCATCCTATTATAAATACACACCTTAACCCCTCCAAATTCACGTTTTAATTGGATCTGGGCTCTAAACCTAACCAAGTTTATCCCCAAAGAAAAGTGTCATCCTGACCTAACCCTAAATCAATTGAACAACATAGACCAATTAGACTGGAGGAGATTAAAACTATAATAGCATGCCTCAATTTGAAGGCCCAAATTAGTCATCAATGTGTTGACCCTGCGGATGCAGGATATACGAGGAGTCCCTCTCAAACAGTATTGGGGGCTTCATGGTTGCAGTGATGGACTACATCAGATCTCAGTATGTAGACTTTAGTTGCCCCAAAGTGGCACGATGTACCCGGCCTGATATCATGAAAGTGTACCTGAGTGTTTGTGAGGGACACACTTACGGATCCTGGTATTCAAAGGTGTTCAAACATTCGATTCAAGGAGGCATTACATGCTAAGCATGCCTCAATTTTAAGACCCTATACTGGTATCACTGTCTTGACCCTGGGGTCATGGGGTGTACGAGGAGTCCCTCATGAGCATTGATGGGGGCTCCATGGTTTGGATACCATGAGGGTGTACCTTGGTGCTTGTGGGGGACATACTTACGCATCCTGTGATTCAGAGGTGTTCAAACTTTGATGAAGGCCATTAAATGCCAGGATGAAAAATTGGGAAATGTGATTTGTATTGTTCACCTGATGCAGGGGACTCACCCACATGGTGAATTTGCCCATGGCACAGGCTCACAATCGAACACACAGGGATATGCAAGGACTTGTTTATTTGGAAGAGGCGGTATGACAGGCTACCGACCTTGCAAGGTGGCACCCCTAAATTGAAACAGGCCATCAAATGCCGAAGCAATGGAATTTTTCAACCATTTCTTTTTGTTTCATACTTACTTTTATTCAAAGTAATTTATTTTCTATTCAGAAAAATTTAAGAGAGGTTAAAAATATAAGAAAGTGCTGTACACAGGTGCCAGAGTAAAATACTTTCTCTGAGGTGGGAGCTTAACCACGCCCCCTTGGCCAGTGAAGCGGCTCGCTCTGCGATGAGCTCACTGTGCTGGGGAAACTCGAACAGACCGCATCGCTGCAAAAGCTCTTTTTCCACTAAGCCTCATTGGAGACCTACAAAGTCACATTTTTTGATCACAGTCAACTTGATAACACCTGATGAGATCTTCAAGGATCGAAACGCGTCGTGTTACGAAAGAAGTTGACAAATATTCTATGACCTAAGTTCATTTTTCCGCGTCAAGAAAAGACACGCGGACCAGGACCAAGAGCAAGCAGCAGAAAGGCCCTTATCAGGGCCAGAAGAATAAAAAGCTCTTCTCAGGGCTACAAGAAAAGCTCTTATCAGAGCTAAGAAGAAAACACAGCGGCGAAAAAACGGCAGAAAGACCCGTTGGAGTGCTGTGTTCAGACATGCGTTTGCACCCTGTGACCTAGAACCAACACAGGACAGGGGAGACGCCATTTTGATTTTCAAGACAGAGTAGCTAGAGGCCAGGCAGGCTCATTTCAACAACAAAAAAATATCTGCACAGTTAAACTCAATTTGAGAGCTGTAAAAAAATCAAGACTGTCTGAAACAACATAGCAGTCATTTAAAAAGCATCAAATAGGCCTGGGCAGGCATGTCTAAAAGGAGGGACAAAATTACCGCACGCCTGGGGTCTAGGGTACCTACACACCCGCCCAGGGTGCACAACAGAAGCCCCAATATACGCCCAGAGCCAAATCCACTGCAACAGAGGCCTCCCGACAGCCAGGCGTCACACATTGAGCCTAGGCAACAACAACATGCCTACCAGGCATTAGAATATAGGGATGAGTCCCTGATAGGACAAGACTTAGAACGAAACCTAGCAGTGAGAGGTAGAGCCCCAACGGCACCCAGGCTGCAGGATGCGTGTGATGGCAGTGGCTGCTTCTCAGCTATTTGCACTAAATGTAGGCCACCCTACACGGGTGATATAGTCAAGGATGACCCCCAGCCTCATAACCCAGACTGGGGGGACGAGACCTATTACCCGTGGCATCCACCACAAGATAACGTGGCTGTAGCCGATGACACTCAGAGACACCTCAGTGTAGAGGAGGGCACGTATACAGGCCCTCGGGACTGGCAAACTACAGATCCCTGTCATCCCCCCACAGACCAGCACCAGGCGCCCGAGAGGCAAGACAGGCCTGGGAGCGTAGGCAACAGTGGGGGTAACATAGAGGAGGGGTCAGACCCTGAGCACAGCAAAAGAGCTAAGGTCATGCTAAATATCATAAAGGCCTCTCACCATTTAGCCTATGTGACTCAGGACACCCCCCCACCAGGGATTAGCAAGATCACTAACACTCTCATGGATGCAGTCCGACCATTTGGTCCCACCCCAGAGTTGGATCAGATCTTAGAAGGACATGCTAGACAGTGGGAAATGGCCACTATAAGGAGTTTGCGGAGTCACTATTTGGCCAGGATGCAAACTGAAATCAACACCATGCCCCACATGACAGATTTACAGTGGCATGGGCCTTTTCAAACAGCAACGAAATGGGCAAATGCATCTATGGCCTCACTGCAGTCACACACTATCAAGACAGCAGAGGCCATGATAGAGGAAAAGGTCAGGAGTGCATCAATAGTGTCATCTGTGGGTAACACTATGCCCCCACAACAAACAGCAGTGTCACATAGGCCTGCAGCAGAGCTAATGCTCAATGTCAGGGATGATACTCCAGGAGACATCCAGACTGACGATGACACACCCTCGTCTGATTTTGGTAGCTCTGCAGCATATAGCCAGAGACCACAAATAGGACCAGGGCCCTCGGCCACACTTGTGCACAGGGCAGAGGTCAAACACACCTGCTCAGTCAGGTGGCGTACGGCCCCTGCCAATAGCCAAAGGCCGACCAGACATGCCTCCACACCAAACAAATACAGGGATTGGGTTCTGACCACCAACACACAGTGGTTAATCCTGGGGGATTCGAACCTCTGCAACATTCACAGGTTTAAATGCCCACGACTGCAAATAGACAGTTACCCTGGTGCCCATTTCGGCCATATTCCAGCCCTCATGACTCACACAACTGTCTGTGCAGAGGTCACAAAGGTCATCCTGGCTATGGGAATCAACTACCATGCCTGGATAGACAGACCTACCATGCACAGACAGATGATTGAGGCGATCACAGCTCTCCAAGAGCGCTTCCCCCTGGCAAAAATATGGGTCCCGTTGGTCAATTATTCACAGCATCTGCCATATCAATCGGCTGAGATGCTTGAATACTTGAACCACATCATTGGAGAGAGGCTCAGAACAATACCCCTGTTGCCATCCCAGCAGTTTTTGACACAGGCGGATAATGTTCATTGGACAAAAGATACAGCCCAAAGAATGCTTGAACATTGGCTTAGATACATTCAATAAGAAGGATAGATACATTCACTTATTTAAAGGATGTACATCAATAAGAAGGATAGATACATTCACTTATTTAAAGGACGTACATCCACATAAAAAAAGCCAATCTTCTCATTCTATTCCTCTACCTCTCTGGCACAACACACAGAATAACTGTGTTTTGTCAACTCTTAGGCCTCTGATTTAGAAACGGCCCAACATTGGGTAGAATTTAACTGGTTTCTTAGAGGGCATGACTTATGGGAGTACACCACAGTCTTAAGCCGCAGTATGCGTTGTAATCAAATGGCAAGGGGGAGCCATTTTACTTCATCTCAGTAACCAGTCACCGTCCTATGGGACTAAAGATAGGGAGCAGGGACCTGGTGATGGGACGCTCAGGACAATGCTGTCGAGAGAGTGCAAGTGGTCTGGCAACAGACCGCAGCGGCCGAAGCGCTTAGTTTCGGTTGCAAAACCCTTCCCCAAACCTAACCCTAACCCTAACCCTAACCCTAACCCTAACCCTATATTATCAGGGAAAACTTCAGATTAATACCCCCACTTCCTTTGGCCTATTTCCTGACTGAGTCAGATGACATACATTGGACCACTAACACAGCAAAATCCATGCTAGATCATTGGTCACAACAGATAAACTAATAGACCCCAAAAACCTACCTCCACAGGAGGGGTCTAAGAATGTAATAAACCTATCTAAGCACTTTAAGCCCACTGCTGCCCAATTAGCTGTACTCAACAGAGGCCTAACTTTCATTCCCACTCAAGGATCAAATAAAAACATAAAAGAACACACCAGGTGGGATCTACAACAATACCATAGAAAAATTAAACTGGCCTTATATTTTCAGGATGAGGGAGATACAGAGATCCCCTTGTTTACACCCAAATCTGATTGGTCTCCAGAACTAGACCAACTACCTAGAGAAGTGAGCAAACTCATCAAACTAGATGTAAAGTACTTTGAGGAGAAATTTGGAGCTCAGATACCGGTGCCTAACCTGAACAAAGAAGAGACACAAGCTATAAAAGAATTAAAAGACAATAAAGATATTATTATCAAACCAGCAGATAAGGGCAGTGCAATTGTCATCCTAGATAGAGATCAATATCTATGGGAAGGACTCAGACAACTGGAGGATACAAAATATTATACCAAGTTGGATAAACCCATTTACCCAGAAACAATAAATTCAATACAAGCCATCACAGACAAACTAGTCGAAAAAAAGTTTATAAACAAAAAACAACAGGCTTATCTGAATGGTACAGGGGACCCGAGAGCAAGAATATTCTATATGCTCCCCAAAATCCACAAGGAACCCATGAAATGGAGCAAACCATATGAAATTCCTCCAGGAAGGCCCATCGTTTCAGATTGTAGTAGTGAAACCTACTACACAGCTGAATACATAGATCACTTTCTAAATCCTCTATCCAATAAACACCCTAGCTACATCAAGGATACGTATCACTTTGTCAATACGGTGAAACAACTGCACATCCCCACAGGAGCTATGCTATTTACATTGGATGTAGACAGTCTATACACTAACATTGACACCAGTGAAGGCATTCAAGCCGTAAAAGAGATTTTCAGGAAATATCCTAATAAAAGGAGACCCGAAAAAGAACTCCTTCAGCTCCTGGATATTAATCTGAGGAGAAATGATTTTGAATTTGATGAAAAATTCTACTTACAAGTGAAAGGCACAGCAATGGGAAAGAAATTTGCCCCTGCCTATGCAGACATATTCATGGCAGACTGGGAGACCTCAGCTCTGACCCACTGCAAAAAAACACCCTTGTATTACTTCAGATACCTTGATGACATATGGGGTATATGGCCACACTCGGAAATAGAATTTAAAGACTTCATGAATACTTTGAACAATTATAATCCCTCCATAACCCTGAAATCAACTACCAGTTACAAATCAGTGGACTTCTTGGATACAACCACGTTTGTAGGAGAGGATTTCGACAAAACAAACAAATTGGAAGTTAAAGTGTTCTTTAAAGAAACTGATACTCATGCCCTTCTGTATAAGAGTAGCCACCATCCAAGGCATACATACGCAGGCCTGTTGAAATCTCAGCTACTGAGGTTCCACAGGATATGTAGCCGTGAAACGGATTTCTGGAAGGCCACAGCAATACTCTTCTTGGCACTGAGAAAAAGAGGATATAATCGTGCTTTTTTAAGAAGGTCTACACAGACTTATCTAAAGATCAAACCTATAAGCACAGACACTATACTACCATGTGTGACAACATACTTATTAGCCACAGTCAGACTGGTTCAAAGAGTAAAGGACAACTTTGAAACGATATTCAAACCAACTAACCTCTTACAAAACCATACAGTTATAGCAGCATATAGGAAAAACAAGAATCTGCAAGATCGCCTAATCAAAGCCAAACTTAAATCCCTAAAAGCCCCTACACAGAAAGGTCAAGGGTTATGCTATAAGAATTTGACTTGGATTTGGTGTAAAACCAACAACCAAGTATACAAAACTATGGTTGGAGGAAGCACAAAGACCAAGAATTGTATTTACCTCATTACATGCAAAACATGCAAGAAACAATATGTGGGAGAAACAAGAAACACTCTGCTCCAACGGTTTGCACAACATAGACATAATGTACTGCATAACAAGGAAAGTCAAACACCCTTGGTGAGCCATTTCATACAACATGGATGGTCTGCAGTACAAGTCACAGTTATCCAATATAACTCTAAATGGAAGACCAACCAGAGAAAAAGACAAGAAAAGATCTGGATTAGGCTATTGGATACTATGCACCCCAAAGGCCTCAACAGAGGATGTAATATTCCATAAAAACCTTAACAGAGGGTGGGGTCCTGGTCTCTCAAGTGGTAACCGATGGCCCATGCACAAGTGTCCTGGTTTGAACCAGGATACACAACTTCCCCCCGCACCTAACCCTGGATTCCTGGTTCCTGGGGTGGAGTACTATGAGCGTGAAGTGGAATGGTTCAATAATAACAGGTAGTTTTCTATCAAAATTCCTCCAAATGTACATGTGATGCAGTGAAATATGAATAGTTAGAAGGCTTTTATTCTGAAATGCTACATCAGTTTGCTCTGAAAGTTTCTGGGTGAACACCCGGGGTGAGGTACTATGAGTCTGAAGTGGAATGGTTCAATAATAACAGGTAGTTTTCTATCAATATTCCTCCAAATGTGCCAGGCCTTTTTGCATGGCAATTGTCTAACCCCGACTAGCACCTATACGGTGCCCGGAGAGGCCCGCGCATGGCGCAGTTGGATTCCTGGTCCAAAAGGGAGCACAAAACGTATGGGGCCCTTTTCGCTCAGGAGTTTCGTTGCCGAACCATTGCAAATTGCCATACCCACATCTAGGGTTAGGGTTACAAAAATGAGGTTTTTTACGGTGCCCGGAGAGGCCCGCGCATGGCGCAGTTGGATTCCTGGTCCAAAAGGGAGCAGAAAACGTATGGGGCCCTTTTCGCTCAGGAGTTTCGTTGCCGAGCAATTGTCTAACCCCGACTAGCACCTAGGGTTAGGGTTACGAAAATGAGGTTTTTTACGGTGCCCGGAGAGGCTTGCGCATGGCGCAGTTGGATTCCTGGTCCAAAAGGGAACAGAAAACGTATGGGGCCCTTTTCGCTCAGGAGTTTCGTTGCCGAACCATTGCAAATTGCCATACCCACATCTAGGGTTAGGGTTACGAAAATGAGGTTTTTTACGGTGCCCGGAGAGGCCCGCGCATGGCGCAGTTGGATTCCTGGTCCAAAAGGGAGCAGAAAACGTATGGGGCCCTTTTCGCTCAGGAGTTTCGTTGCCGAGCAATTGTCTAACCCCGACTAGCACCTAGGGTTAGGGTTACGAAAATGAGTTTTTTTACGGTGCCCGGAGAGGCCCGCGCATGGCGCAGTTGGATTCCTGGTCCAAAAGGGAGCAGAAAACGTATGGGGCCCTTTTCGCTCAGGAGTTTCGTTGCCGAACCATTGCAAATTGCCATACCCACATCTAGGGTTAGGGTTACGAAAATGAGGTTTTTTACGGTGCCCGGAGAGGCCCGCGCATGGCGCAGTTGGATTCCTGGTCCAAAAGGGAGCAGAAAACGTATGGGGCCCTTTTCGCTCAGGAGTTTCGTTGCCGAGCAATTGTCTAACCCCGACTAGCACCTAGGGTTAGGGTTACGAAAATGAGTTTTTTTACGGTGCCCGGAGAGGCCCGCGCATGGCGCAGTTGGATTCCTGGTCCAAAAGGGAGCACAAAACGTATGGGGCCCTTTTCGCTCAGGAGTTTCGTTGCCGAACCATTGCAAATTGCCATACCCACATCTAGGGTTAGGGTTACAAAAATGAGGTTTTTTACGGTGCCCGGAGAGGCCCGCGCATGGCGCAGTTGGATTCCTGGTCCAAAAGGGAGCAGAAAACGTATGGGGCCCTTTTCGCTCAGGAGTTTCGTTGCCGAGCAATTGTCTAACCCCGACTAGCACCTAGGGTTAGGGTTACGAAAATGAGGTTTTTTACGGTGCCCGGAGAGGCCCGCGCATGGCGCAGTTGGATTCCTGGTCCAAAAGGGAGCAGAAAACGTATGGGGCCCTTTTCGCTCAGGAGTTTCGTTGCCGAACCATTGCAAATTGCCATACCCACATCTAGGGTTAGGGTTACAAAAATGAGGTTTTTTACGGTGCCCGGAGAGGCCCGCGCATGGCGCAGTTGGATTCCTGCTCCAAAAGGGAGCAGAAAACGTATGGGGCCCTTTTCGCTCAGGAGTTTCGTTGCCGAGCAATTGTCTAACCCCGACTAGCACCTAGGGTTAGGGTTACGAAAATGAGTTTTTTTACGGTGCCCGGAGAGGCCCGCGCATGGCGCAGTTGGATTCCTGGTCCAAAAGGGAGCAGAAAACGTATGGGGCCCTTTTCGCTCAGGAGTTTCGTTGCCGAACCATTGCAAATTGCCATACCCACATCTAGGGTTAGGGTTACGAAAATGAGGTTTTTTACGGTGCCCGGAGAGGCCCGCGCATGGCGCAGTTGGATTCCTGGTCCAAAAGGGAGCAGAAAACGTATGGGGCCCTTTTCGCTCAGGAGTTTCGTTGCCGAGCAATTGTCTAACCCCGACTAGCACCTAGGGTTAGGGTTACGAAAATGAGTTTTTTTACGGTGCCCGGAGAGGCCCGCGCATGGCGCAGTTGGATTCCTGGTCCAAAAGGGAGCACAAAACGTATGGGGCCCTTTTCGCTCAGGAGTTTCGTTGCCGAACCATTGCAAATTGCCATACCCACATCTAGGGTTAGGGTTACAAAAATGAGGTTTTTTACGGTGCCCGGAGAGGCCCGCGCATGGCGCAGTTGGATTCCTGGTCCAAAAGGGAGCAGAAAACGTATGGGGCCCTTTTCGCTCAGGAGTTTCGTTGCCGAGCAATTGTCTAACCCCGACTAGCACCTAGGGTTAGGGTTACGAAAATGAGGTTTTTTACGGTGCCCGGAGAGGCCCGCGCATGGCGCAGTTGGATTCCTGGTCCAAAAGGGAGCAGAAAACGTATGGGGCCCTTTTCGCTCAGGAGTTTCGTTGCCGAACCATTGCAAATTGCCATACCCACATCTAGGGTTAGGGTTACGAAAATGAGGTTTTTTACGGTGCCCGGAGAGGCCCGCGCATGGCGCAGTTGGATTCCTGGTCCAAAAGGGAGCAGAAAACGTATGGGGCCCTTTTCGCTCAGGAGTTTCGTTGCCGAACCATTGCAAATTGCCATACCCACATCTAGGGTTAGGGTTACGAAAATGAGTTTTTTTACGGTGCCCGGAGAGGCCCGCGCATGGCGCAGTTGGATTCCTGGTCCAAAAGGGAGCAGAAAACGTATGGGGCCCTTTTCGCTCAGGAGTTTCGTTGCCGAACCATTGCAAATTGCCATACCCACATCTAGGGTTAGGGTTACGAAAATGAGGTTTTTTACGGTGCCCGGAGAGGCCCGCGCATGGCGCAGTTGGATTCCTGGTCCAAAAGGGAGCAGAAAACGTATGGGGCCCTTTTCGCTCAGGAGTTTCGTTGCCGAGCAATTGTCTAACCCCGACTAGCACCTAGGGTTAGGGTTACGAAAATGAGGTTTTTTACGGTGCCCGGAGAGGCCCGCGCATGGCGCAGTTGGATTCCTGGTCCAAAAGGGAGCAGAAAACGTATGGGGCCCTTTTCGCTCAGGAGTTTAGTTGCCGAACCATTGCAAATTGCCATACCCACATCTAGGGTTAGGGTTACGAAAATGAGGTTTTTTACGGTGCCCGGAGAGGCCCGCGCATGGCGCAGTTGGATTCCTGGTTCCTGGGGTGGAGTACTATGAGCGTGAAGTGGAATGGTTCAATAATAACAGGTAGTTTTCTATCAAAATTCCTCCAAATGTACATGTGATGCAGTGAAATATGAATAGTTAGAAGGCTTTTATTCTGAAATGCTACATCAGTTTGCTCTGAAAGTTTCTGGGTGAACACCCGGGGTGAGGTACTATGAGTCTGAAGTGGAATGGTTCAATAATAACAGGTAGTTTTCTATCAATATTCCTCCAAATGTGCCAGGCCTTTTTGCATGGCAATTGTCTAACCCCGACTAGCACCTATACGGTGCCCGGAGAGGCCCGCGCATGGCGCAGTTGGATTCCTGGTCCAAAAGGGAGCAGAAAACGTATGGGGCCCTTTTCGCTCAGGAGTTTCGTTGCCGAACCATTGCAAATTGCCATACCCACATCTAGGGTTAGGGTTACGAAAATGAGGTTTTTTACGGTGCCCGGAGAGGCCCGCGCATGGCGCAGTTGGATTCCTGGTCCAAAAGGGAGCAGAAAACGTATGGGGCCCTTTTCGCTCAGGAGTTTCGTTGCCGAGCAATTGTCTAACCCCGACTAGCACCTAGGGTTAGGGTTACGAAAATGAGGTTTTTTACGGTGCCCGGAGAGGCCCGCGCATGGCGCAGTTGGATTCCTGGTCCAAAAGGGAGCAGAAAACGTATGGGGCCCTTTTCGCTCAGGAGTTTCGTTGCCGAACCATTGCAAATTGCCATACCCACATCTAGGGTTAGGGTTACAAAAATGAGGTTTTTTACGGTGCCCGGAGAGGCCCGCGCATGGCGCAGTTGGATTCCTGGTCCAAAAGGGAGCAGAAAACGTATGGGGCCCTTTTCGCTCAGGAGTTTCGTTGCCGAGCAATTGTCTAACCCCGACTAGCACCTAGGGTTAGGGTTACGAAAATGAGGTTTTTTACGGTGCCCGGAGAGGCCCGCGCATGGCGCAGTTGGATTCCTGGTCCAAAAGGGAGCAGAAAACGTATGGGGCCCTTTTCGCTCAGGAGTTTCGTTGCCGAACCATTGCAAATTGCCATACCCACATCTAGGGTTAGGGTTACGAAAATGAGGTTTTTTACGGTGCCCGGAGAGGCCCGCGCATGGCGCAGTTGGATTCCTGGTCCAAAAGGGAGCAGAAAACGTATGGGGCCCTTTTCGCTCAGGAGTTTCGTTGCCGAGCAATTGTTTAACCCCGACTAGCACCTAGGGTTAGGGTTACGAAAATGAGGTTTTTTACGGTGCCCGGAGAGGCTCGCGCATGGCGCAGTTGGATTCCTGGTTCCTGGGGTGGAGTACTATGAGCGTGAAGTGGAATGGTTCAATAATAACAGGTAGTTTTCTATCAAAATTCCTCCAAATGTACATGTGATGCAGTGAAATATGAATAGTTAGAAGGCTTTTATTCTGAAATGCTACATCAGTTTGCTCTGAAAGTTTCTGGGTGAACACCCGGGGTGAGGTACTATGAGTCTGAAGTGGAATGGTTCAATAATAACAGGTAGTTTTCTATCAATATTCCTCCAAATGTGCCAGGCCTTTTTGCATGGCAATTGTCTAACCCCGACTAGCACCTATACGGTGCCCGGAGAGGCCCGCGCATGGCGCAGTTGGATTCCTGGTCCAAAAGGGAGCATAAAACGTATGGGGCCCTTTTCGCTCAGGAGTTTCGTTGCCGAACCATTGCAAATTGCCATACCCACATCTAGGGTTAGGGTTACGAAAATGAGGTTTTTTTCGGTGCCCGGAGAGGCCCGCGCATGGCGCAGTTGGATTCCTGGTCCAAAAGGGAGCAGAAAACGTATGGGGCCCTTTTCGCTCAGGAGTTTCGTTGCCGAGCAATTGTCTAACCCCGACTAGCACCTAGGGTTAGGGTTACGAAAATGAGTTTTTTTACGGTGCCCGGAGAGGCCCGCGCATGGCGCAGTTGGATTCCTGGTCCAAAAGGGAGCAGAAAACGTATGGGGCCCTTTTCGCTCAGGAGTTTCGTTGCCGAACCATTGCAAATTGCCATACCCACATCTAGGGTTAGGGTTACGAAAATGAGGTTTTTTACGGTGCCCGGAGAGGCCCGCGCATGGCGCAGTTGGATTCCTGGTCCAAAAGGGAGCAGAAAACGTATGGGGCCCTTTTCGCTCAGGAGTTTCGTTGCCGAGCAATTGTCTAACCCCGACTAGCACCTAGGGTTAGGGTTACGAAAATGAGTTTTTTTACGGTGCCCGGAGAGGCCCGCGCATGGCGCAGTTGGATTCCTGGTCCAAAAGGGAGCACAAAACGTATGGGGCCCTTTTCGCTCAGGAGTTTCGTTGCCGAACCATTGCAAATTGCCATACCCACATCTAGGGTTAGGGTTACAAAAATGAGGTTTTTTACGGTGCCCGGAGAGGCCCGCGCATGGCGCAGTTGGATTCCTGGTCCAAAAGGGAGCAGAAAACGTATGGGGCCCTTTTCGCTCAGGAGTTTCGTTGCCGAGCAATTGTCTAACCCCGACTAGCACCTAGGGTTAGGGTTACGAAAATGAGGTTTTTTACGGTGCCCGGAGAGGCCCGCGCATGGCGCAGTTGGATTCCTGGTCCAAAAGGGAGCAGAAAACGTATGGGGCCCTTTTCGCTCAGGAGTTTCGTTGCCGAACCATTGCAAATTGCCATACCCACATCTAGGGTTAGGGTTACGAAAATGAGGTTTTTTACGGTGCCCGGAGAGGCCCGCGCATGGCGCAGTTGGATTCCTGGTCCAAAAGGGAGCAGAAAACGTATGGGGCCCTTTTCGCTCAGGAGTTTCGTTGCCGAACCATTGCAAATTGCCATACCCACATCTAGGGTTAGGGTTACGAAAATGAGTTTTTTTACGGTGCCCGGAGAGGCCCGCGCATGGCGCAGTTGGATTCCTGGTCCAAAAGGGAGCAGAAAACGTATGGGGCCCTTTTCGCTCAGGAGTTTCGTTGCCGAACCATTGCAAATTGCCATACCCACATCTAGGGTTAGGGTTACGAAAATGAGGTTTTTTACGGTGCCCGGAGAGGCCCGCGCATGGCGCAGTTGGATTCCTGGTCCAAAAGGGAGCAGAAAACGTATGGGGCCCTTTTCGCTCAGGAGTTTCGTTGCCGAGCAATTGTCTAACCCCGACTAGCACCTAGGGTTAGGGTTACGAAAATGAGGTTTTTTACGGTGCCCGGAGAGGCCCGCGCATGGCGCAGTTGGATTCCTGGTCCAAAAGGGAGCAGAAAACGTATGGGGCCCTTTTCGCTCAGGAGTTTAGTTGCCGAACCATTGCAAATTGCCATACCCACATCTAGGGTTAGGGTTACGAAAATGAGGTTTTTTACGGTGCCCGGAGAGGCCCGCGCATGGCGCAGTTGGATTCCTGGTTCCTGGGGTGGAGTACTATGAGCGTGAAGTGGAATGGTTCAATAATAACAGGTAGTTTTCTATCAAAATTCCTCCAAATGTACATGTGATGCAGTGAAATATGAATAGTTAGAAGGCTTTTATTCTGAAATGCTACATCAGTTTGCTCTGAAAGTTTCTGGGTGAACACCCGGGGTGAGGTACTATGAGTCTGAAGTGGAATGGTTCAATAATAACAGGTAGTTTTCTATCAATATTCCTCCAAATGTGCCAGGCCTTTTTGCATGGCAATTGTCTAACCCCGACTAGCACCTATACGGTGCCCGGAGAGGCCCGCGCATGGCGCAGTTGGATTCCTGGTCCAAAAGGGAGCAGAAAACGTATGGGGCCCTTTTCGCTCAGGAGTTTCGTTGCCGAACCATTGCAAATTGCCATACCCACATCTAGGGTTAGGGTTACGAAAATGAGGTTTTTTACGGTGCCCGGAGAGGCCCGCGCATGGCGCAGTTGGATTCCTGGTCCAAAAGGGAGCAGAAAACGTATGGGGCCCTTTTCGCTCAGGAGTTTCGTTGCCGAGCAATTGTCTAACCCCGACTAGCACCTAGGGTTAGGGTTACGAAAATGAGGTTTTTTACGGTGCCCGGAGAGGCCCGCGCATGGCGCAGTTGGATTCCTGGTCCAAAAGGGAGCAGAAAACGTATGGGGCCCTTTTCGCTCAGGAGTTTCGTTGCCGAACCATTGCAAATTGCCATACCCACATCTAGGGTTAGGGTTACAAAAATGAGGTTTTTTACGGTGCCCGGAGAGGCCCGCGCATGGCACAGTTGGATTCCTGGTCCAAAAGGGAGCAGAAAACGTATGGGGCCCTTTTCGCTCAGGAGTTTCGTTGCCGAGCAATTGTCTAACCCCGACTAGCACCTAGGGTTAGGGTTACGAAAATGAGGTTTTTTACGGTGCCCGGAGAGGCCCGCGCATGGCGCAGTTGGATTCCTGGTCCAAAAGGGAGCAGAAAACGTATGGGGCCCTTTTCGCTCAGGAGTTTCGTTGCCGAACCATTGCAAATTGCCATACCCACATCTAGGGTTAGGGTTACGAAAATGAGGTTTTTTACGGTGCCCGGAGAGGCCCGCGCATGGCGCAGTTGGATTCCTGGTCCAAAAGGGAGCAGAAAACGTATGGGGCCCTTTTCGCTCAGGAGTTTCGTTGCCGAACCATTGCAAATTGCCATACCCACATCTAGGGTTAGGGTTACAAAAATGAGGTTTTTTACGGTGCCCGGAGAGGCCCGCGCATGGCGCAGTTGGATTCCTGGTCCAAAAGGGAGCAGAAAACGTATGGGGCCCTTTTCGCTCAGGAGTTTCGTTTGCCGAGCAATTGTCTAACCCCGACTAGCACCTAGGGTTAGGGTTACGAAAATGAGGTTTTTTACGGTGCCCGGAGAGGCCCGCGCATGGCGCAGTTGGATTCCTGGTCCAAAAGGGAGCAGAAAACGTATGGGGCCCTTTTCGCTCAGGAGTTTCGTTGCCGAACCATTGCAAATTGCCATACCCACATCTAGGGTTAGGGTTACGAAAATGAGGTTTTTTACGGTGCCCGGAGAGGCCCGCGCATGGCGCAGTTGGATTCCTGGTCCAAAAGGGAGCAGAAAACGTATGGGGCCCTTTTCGCTCAGGAGTTTCGTTGCCGAGCAATTGTCTAACCCCGACTAGCACCTAGGGTTAGGGTTACGAAAATGAGGTTTTTTACGGTGCCCGGAGAGGCCCGCGCATGGCGCAGTTGGATTCCTGGTCCAAAAGGGAGCAGAAAACGTATGGGGCCCTTTTCGCTCAGGAGTTTCGTTGCCGAGCAATTGTCTAACCCCGACTAGCACCTAGGGTTAGGGTTACGAAAATGAGGTTTTTTACGGTGCCCGGAGAGGCCCGCGCATGGCGCAGTTGGATTCCTGGTCCAAAAGGGAGCAGAAAACGTATGGGGCCCTTTTCGCTCAGGAGTTTCGTTGCCGAACCATTGCAAATTGCCATACCCACATCTAGGGTTAGGGTTACGAAAATGAGGTTTTTTACGGTGCCCGGAGAGGCCCGCGCATGGCGCAGTTGGATTCCTGGTCCAAAAGGGAGCAGAAAACGTATGGGGCCCTTTTCGCTCAGGAGTTTCGTTGCCGAGCAATTGTCTAACCCCGACTAGCACCTAGGGTTAGGGTTACGAAAATGAGTTTTTTTACGGTGCCCGGAGAGGCCCGCGCATGGCGCAGTTGGATTCCTGGTCCAAAAGGGAGCAGAAAACGTATGGGGCCCTTTTCGCTCAGGAGTTTCGTTGCCGAACCATTGCAAATTGCCATACCCACATCTAGGGTTAGGGTTACGAAAATGAGGTTTTTTACGGTGCCCGGAGAGGCCCGCGCATGGCGCAGTTGGATTCCTGGTCCAAAAGGGAGCAGAAAACGTATGGGGCCCTTTTCGCTCAGGAGTTTCGTTGCCGAGCAATTGTCTAACCCCGACTAGCACCTAGGGTTAGGGTTACGAAAATGAGGTTTTTTACGGTGCCCGGAGAGGCCCGCGCATGGCGCAGTTGGATTCCTGGTCCAAAAGGGAGCAGAAAACGTATGGGGCCCTTTTCGCTCAGGAGTTTAGTTGCCGAACCATTGCAAATTGCCATACCCACATCTAGGGTTAGGGTTACGAAAATGAGGTTTTTTACGGTGCCCGGAGAGGCTCGCGCATGGCGCAGTTGGATTCCTGGTTCCTGGGGTGGAGTACTATGAGCGTGAAGTGGAATGGTTCAATAATAACAGGTAGTTTTCTATCAAAATTCCTCCAAATGTACATGTGATGCAGTGAAATATGAATAGTTAGAAGGCTTTTATTCTGAAATGCTACATCAGTTTGCTCTGAAAGTTTCTGGGTGAACACCCGGGGTGAGGTACTATGAGTCTGAAGTGGAATGGTTCAATAATAACAGGTAGTTTTCTATCAATATTCCTCCAAATGTGCCAGGCCTTTTTGCATGGCAATTGTCTAACCCCGACTAGCACCTATACGGTGCCCGGAGAGGCCCGCGCATGGCGCAGTTGGATTCCTGGTCCAAAAGGGAGCACAAAACGTATGGGGCCCTTTTCGCTCAGGAGTTTCGTTGCCGAACCATTGCAAATTGCCATACCCACATCTAGGGTTAGGGTTACAAAAATGAGGTTTTTTACGGTGCCCGGAGAGGCCCGCGCATGGCGCAGTTGGATTCCTGGTCCAAAAGGGAGCAGAAAACGTATGGGGCCCTTTTCGCTCAGGAGTTTCGTTGCCGAGCAATTGTCTAACCCCGACTAGCACCTAGGGTTAGGGTTACGAAAATGAGGTTTTTTACGGTGCCCGGAGAGGCTTGCGCATGGCGCAGTTGGATTCCTGGTCCAAAAGGGAACAGAAAACGTATGGGGCCCTTTTCGCTCAGGAGTTTCGTTGCCGAACCATTGCAAATTGCCATACCCACATCTAGGGTTAGGGTTACGAAAATGAGGTTTTTTACGGTGCCCGGAGAGGCCCGCGCATGGCGCAGTTGGATTCCTGGTCCAAAAGGGAGCAGAAAACGTATGGGGCCCTTTTCGCTCAGGAGTTTCGTTGCCGAGCAATTGTCTAACCCCGACTAGCACCTAGGGTTAGGGTTACGAAAATGAGTTTTTTTACGGTGCCCGGAGAGGCCCGCGCATGGCGCAGTTGGATTCCTGGTCCAAAAGGGAGCAGAAAACGTATGGGGCCCTTTTCGCTCAGGAGTTTCGTTGCCGAACCATTGCAAATTGCCATACCCACATCTAGGGTTAGGGTTACGAAAATGAGGTTTTTTACGGTGCCCGGAGAGGCCCGCGCATGGCGCAGTTGGATTCCTGGTCCAAAAGGGAGCAGAAAACGTATGGGGCCCTTTTCGCTCAGGAGTTTCGTTGCCGAGCAATTGTCTAACCCCGACTAGCACCTAGGGTTAGGGTTACGAAAATGAGTTTTTTTACGGTGCCCGGAGAGGCCCGCGCATGGCGCAGTTGGATTCCTGGTCCAAAAGGGAGCACAAAACGTATGGGGCCCTTTTCGCTCAGGAGTTTCGTTGCCGAACCATTGCAAATTGCCATACCCACATCTAGGGTTAGGGTTACAAAAATGAGGTTTTTTACGGTGCCCGGAGAGGCCCGCGCATGGCGCAGTTGGATTCCTGGTCCAAAAGGGAGCAGAAAACGTATGGGGCCCTTTTCGCTCAGGAGTTTCGTTGCCGAGCAATTGTCTAACCCCGACTAGCACCTAGGGTTAGGGTTACGAAAATGAGGTTTTTTACGGTGCCCGGAGAGGCCCGCGCATGGCGCAGTTGGATTCCTGGTCCAAAAGGGAGCAGAAAACGTATGGGGCCCTTTTCGCTCAGGAGTTTCGTTGCCGAACCATTGCAAATTGCCATACCCACATCTAGGGTTAGGGTTACAAAAATGAGGTTTTTTACGGTGCCCGGAGAGGCCCGCGCATGGCGCAGTTGGATTCCTGCTCCAAAAGGGAGCAGAAAACGTATGGGGCCCTTTTCGCTCAGGAGTTTCGTTGCCGAGCAATTGTCTAACCCCGACTAGCACCTAGGGTTAGGGTTACGAAAATGAGTTTTTTTACGGTGCCCGGAGAGGCCCGCGCATGGCGCAGTTGGATTCCTGGTCCAAAAGGGAGCAGAAAACGTATGGGGCCCTTTTCGCTCAGGAGTTTCGTTGCCGAACCATTGCAAATTGCCATACCCACATCTAGGGTTAGGGTTACGAAAATGAGGTTTTTTACGGTGCCCGGAGAGGCCCGCGCATGGCGCAGTTGGATTCCTGGTCCAAAAGGGAGCAGAAAACGTATGGGGCCCTTTTCGCTCAGGAGTTTCGTTGCCGAGCAATTGTCTAACCCCGACTAGCACCTAGGGTTAGGGTTACGAAAATGAGTTTTTTTACGGTGCCCGGAGAGGCCCGCGCATGGCGCAGTTGGATTCCTGGTCCAAAAGGGAGCAGAAAACGTATGGGGCCCTTTTCGCTCAGGAGTTTCGTTGCCGAACCATTGCAAATTGCCATACCCACATCTAGGGTTAGGGTTACGAAAATGAGGTTTTTTACGGTGCCCGGAGAGGCCCGCGCATGGCGCAGTTGGATTCCTGGTCCAAAAGGGAGCAGAAAACGTATGGGGCCCTTTTCGCTCAGGAGTTTCGTTGCCGAGCAATTGTCTAACCCCGACTAGCACCTAGGGTTAGGGTTACGAAAATGAGGTTTTTTACGGTGCCCGGAGAGGCCCGCGCATGGCGCAGTTGGATTCCTGGTCCAAAAGGGAGCAGAAAACGTATGGGGCCCTTTTCGCTCAGGAGTTTAGTTGCCGAACCATTGCAAATTGCCATACCCACATCTAGGGTTAGGGTTACGAAAATGAGGTTTTTTACGGTGCCCGGAGAGGCTCGCGCATGGCGCAGTTGGATTCCTGGTTCCTGGGGTGGAGTACTATGAGCGTGAAGTGGAATGGTTCAATAATAACAGGTAGTTTTCTATCAAAATTCCTCCAAATGTACATGTGATGCAGTGAAATATGAATAGTTAGAAGGCTTTTATTCTGAAATGCTACATCAGTTTGCTCTGAAAGTTTCTGGGTGAACACCCGGGGTGAGGTACTATGAGTCTGAAGTGGAATGGTTCAATAATAACAGGTAGTTTTCTATCAATATTCCTCCAAATGTGCCAGGCCTTTTTGCATGGCAATTGTCTAACCCCGACTAGCACCTATACGGTGCCCGGAGAGGCCCGCGCATGGCGCAGTTGGATTCCTGGTCCAAAAGGGAGCACAAAACGTATGGGGCCCTTTTCGCTCAGGAGTTTCGTTGCCGAACCATTGCAAATTGCCATACCCACATCTAGGGTTAGGGTTACAAAAATGAGGTTTTTTACGGTGCCCGGAGAGGCCCGCGCATGGCGCAGTTGGATTCCTGGTCCAAAAGGGAGCAGAAAACGTATGGGGCCCTTTTCGCTCAGGAGTTTCGTTGCCGAGCAATTGTCTAACCCCGACTAGCACCTAGGGTTAGGGTTACGAAAATGAGGTTTTTTACGGTGCCCGGAGAGGCTTGCGCATGGCGCAGTTGGATTCCTGGTCCAAAAGGGAACAGAAAACGTATGGGGCCCTTTTCGCTCAGGAGTTTCGTTGCCGAACCATTGCAAATTGCCATACCCACATCTAGGGTTAGGGTTACGAAAATGAGGTTTTTTACGGTGCCCGGAGAGGCCCGCGCATGGCGCAGTTGGATTCCTGGTCCAAAAGGGAGCAGAAAACGTATGGGGCCCTTTTCGCTCAGGAGTTTCGTTGCCGAGCAATTGTCTAACCCCGACTAGCACCTAGGGTTAGGGTTACGAAAATGAGTTTTTTTACGGTGCCCGGAGAGGCCCGCGCATGGCGCAGTTGGATTCCTGGTCCAAAAGGGAGCAGAAAACGTATGGGGCCCTTTTCGCTCAGGAGTTTCGTTGCCGAACCATTGCAAATTGCCATACCCACATCTAGGGTTAGGGTTACGAAAATGAGGTTTTTTACGGTGCCCGGAGAGGCCCGCGCATGGCGCAGTTGGATTCCTGGTCCAAAAGGGAGCAGAAAACGTATGGGGCCCTTTTCGCTCAGGAGTTTCGTTGCCGAGCAATTGTCTAACCCCGACTAGCACCTAGGGTTAGGGTTACGAAAATGAGTTTTTTTACGGTGCCCGGAGAGGCCCGCGCATGGCGCAGTTGGATTCCTGGTCCAAAAGGGAGCACAAAACGTATGGGGCCCTTTTCGCTCAGGAGTTTCGTTGCCGAACCATTGCAAATTGCCATACCCACATCTAGGGTTAGGGTTACAAAAATGAGGTTTTTTACGGTGCCCGGAGAGGCCCGCGCATGGCGCAGTTGGATTCCTGGTCCAAAAGGGAGCAGAAAACGTATGGGGCCCTTTTCGCTCAGGAGTTTCGTTGCCGAGCAATTGTCTAACCCCGACTAGCACCTAGGGTTAGGGTTACGAAAATGAGGTTTTTTACGGTGCCCGGAGAGGCCCGCGCATGGCGCAGTTGGATTCCTGGTCCAAAAGGGAGCAGAAAACGTATGGGGCCCTTTTCGCTCAGGAGTTTCGTTGCCGAACCATTGCAAATTGCCATACCCACATCTAGGGTTAGGGTTACAAAAATGAGGTTTTTTACGGTGCCCGGAGAGGCCCGCGCATGGCGCAGTTGGATTCCTGCTCCAAAAGGGAGCAGAAAACGTATGGGGCCCTTTTCGCTCAGGAGTTTCGTTGCCGAGCAATTGTCTAACCCCGACTAGCACCTAGGGTTAGGGTTACGAAAATGAGTTTTTTTACGGTGCCCGGAGAGGCCCGCGCATGGCGCAGTTGGATTCCTGGTCCAAAAGGGAGCAGAAAACGTATGGGGCCCTTTTCGCTCAGGAGTTTCGTTGCCGAACCATTGCAAATTGCCATACCCACATCTAGGGTTAGGGTTACGAAAATGAGGTTTTTTACGGTGCCCGGAGAGGCCCGCGCATGGCGCAGTTGGATTCCTGGTCCAAAAGGGAGCAGAAAACGTATGGGGCCCTTTTCGCTCAGGAGTTTCGTTGCCGAGCAATTGTCTAACCCCGACTAGCACCTAGGGTTAGGGTTACGAAAATGAGTTTTTTTACGGTGCCCGGAGAGGCCCGCGCATGGCGCAGTTGGATTCCTGGTCCAAAAGGGAGCACAAAACGTATGGGGCCCTTTTCGCTCAGGAGTTTCGTTGCCGAACCATTGCAAATTGCCATACCCACATCTAGGGTTAGGGTTACAAAAATGAGGTTTTTTACGGTGCCCGGAGAGGCCCGCGCATGGCGCAGTTGGATTCCTGGTCCAAAAGGGAGCAGAAAACGTATGGGGCCCTTTTCGCTCAGGAGTTTCGTTGCCGAGCAATTGTCTAACCCCGACTAGCACCTAGGGTTAGGGTTACGAAAATGAGGTTTTTTACGGTGCCCGGAGAGGCCCGCGCATGGCGCAGTTGGATTCCTGGTCCAAAAGGGAGCAGAAAACGTATGGGGCCCTTTTCGCTCAGGAGTTTCGTTGCCGAACCATTGCAAATTGCCATACCCACATCTAGGGTTAGGGTTACGAAAATGAGGTTTTTTACGGTGCCCGGAGAGGCCCGCGCATGGCGCAGTTGGATTCCTGGTCCAAAAGGGAGCAGAAAACGTATGGGGCCCTTTTCGCTCAGGAGTTTCGTTGCCGAACCATTGCAAATTGCCATACCCACATCTAGGGTTAGGGTTACGAAAATGAGTTTTTTTACGGTGCCCGGAGAGGCCCGCGCATGGCGCAGTTGGATTCCTGGTCCAAAAGGGAGCAGAAAACGTATGGGGCCCTTTTCGCTCAGGAGTTTCGTTGCCGAACCATTGCAAATTGCCATACCCACATCTAGGGTTAGGGTTACGAAAATGAGGTTTTTTACGGTGCCCGGAGAGGCCCGCGCATGGCGCAGTTGGATTCCTGGTCCAAAAGGGAGCAGAAAACGTATGGGGCCCTTTTCGCTCAGGAGTTTCGTTGCCGAGCAATTGTCTAACCCCGACTAGCACCTAGGGTTAGGGTTACGAAAATGAGGTTTTTTACGGTGCCCGGAGAGGCCCGCGCATGGCGCAGTTGGATTCCTGGTCCAAAAGGGAGCAGAAAACGTATGGGGCCCTTTTCGCTCAGGAGTTTAGTTGCCGAACCATTGCAAATTGCCATACCCACATCTAGGGTTAGGGTTACGAAAATGAGGTTTTTTACGGTGCCCGGAGAGGCCCGCGCATGGCGCAGTTGGATTCCTGGTTCCTGGGGTGGAGTACTATGAGCGTGAAGTGGAATGGTTCAATAATAACAGGTAGTTTTCTATCAAAATTCCTCCAAATGTACATGTGATGCAGTGAAATATGAATAGTTAGAAGGCTTTTATTCTGAAATGCTACATCAGTTTGCTCTGAAAGTTTCTGGGTGAACACCCGGGGTGAGGTACTATGAGTCTGAAGTGGAATGGTTCAATAATAACAGGTAGTTTTCTATCAATATTCCTCCAAATGTGCCAGGCCTTTTTGCATGGCAATTGTCTAACCCCGACTAGCACCTATACGGTGCCCGGAGAGGCCCGCGCATGGCGCAGTTGGATTCCTGGTCCAAAAGGGAGCAGAAAACGTATGGGGCCCTTTTCGCTCAGGAGTTTCGTTGCCGAACCATTGCAAATTGCCATACCCACATCTAGGGTTAGGGTTACGAAAATGAGGTTTTTTACGGTGCCCGGAGAGGCCCGCGCATGGCGCAGTTGGATTCCTGGTCCAAAAGGGAGCAGAAAACGTATGGGGCCCTTTTCGCTCAGGAGTTTCGTTGCCGAGCAATTGTCTAACCCCGACTAGCACCTAGGGTTAGGGTTACGAAAATGAGGTTTTTTACGGTGCCCGGAGAGGCCCGCGCATGGCGCAGTTGGATTCCTGGTCCAAAAGGGAGCAGAAAACGTATGGGGCCCTTTTCGCTCAGGAGTTTCGTTGCCGAACCATTGCAAATTGCCATACCCACATCTAGGGTTAGGGTTACAAAAATGAGGTTTTTTACGGTGCCCGGAGAGGCCCGCGCATGGCGCAGTTGGATTCCTGGTCCAAAAGGGAGCAGAAAACGTATGGGGCCCTTTTCGCTCAGGAGTTTCGTTGCCGAGCAATTGTCTAACCCCGACTAGCACCTAGGGTTAGGGTTACGAAAATGAGGTTTTTTACGGTGCCCGGAGAGGCCCGCGCATGGCGCAGTTGGATTCCTGGTCCAAAAGGGAGCAGAAAACGTATGGGGCCCTTTTCGCTCAGGAGTTTCGTTGCCGAACCATTGCAAATTGCCATACCCACATCTAGGGTTAGGGTTACGAAAATGAGGTTTTTTACGGTGCCCGGAGAGGCCCGCGCATGGCGCAGTTGGATTCCTGGTCCAAAAGGGAGCAGAAAACGTATGGGGCCCTTTTCGCTCAGGAGTTTCGTTGCCGAGCAATTGTTTAACCCCGACTAGCACCTAGGGTTAGGGTTACGAAAATGAGGTTTTTTACGGTGCCCGGAGAGGCTCGCGCATGGCGCAGTTGGATTCCTGGTTCCTGGGGTGGAGTACTATGAGCGTGAAGTGGAATGGTTCAATAATAACAGGTAGTTTTCTATCAAAATTCCTCCAAATGTACATGTGATGCAGTGAAATATGAATAGTTAGAAGGCTTTTATTCTGAAATGCTACATCAGTTTGCTCTGAAAGTTTCTGGGTGAACACCCGGGGTGAGGTACTATGAGTCTGAAGTGGAATGGTTCAATAATAACAGGTAGTTTTCTATCAATATTCCTCCAAATGTGCCAGGCCTTTTTGCATGGCAATTGTCTAACCCCGACTAGCACCTATACGGTGCCCGGAGAGGCCCGCGCATGGCGCAGTTGGATTCCTGGTCCAAAAGGGAGCATAAAACGTATGGGGCCCTTTTCGCTCAGGAGTTTCGTTGCCGAACCATTGCAAATTGCCATACCCACATCTAGGGTTAGGGTTACGAAAATGAGGTTTTTTTCGGTGCCCGGAGAGGCCCGCGCATGGCGCAGTTGGATTCCTGGTCCAAAAGGGAGCAGAAAACGTATGGGGCCCTTTTCGCTCAGGAGTTTCGTTGCCGAGCAATTGTCTAACCCCGACTAGCACCTAGGGTTAGGGTTACGAAAATGAGTTTTTTTACGGTGCCCGGAGAGGCCCGCGCATGGCGCAGTTGGATTCCTGGTCCAAAAGGGAGCAGAAAACGTATGGGGCCCTTTTCGCTCAGGAGTTTCGTTGCCGAACCATTGCAAATTGCCATACCCACATCTAGGGTTAGGGTTACGAAAATGAGGTTTTTTACGGTGCCCGGAGAGGCCCGCGCATGGCGCAGTTGGATTCCTGGTCCAAAAGGGAGCAGAAAACGTATGGGGCCCTTTTCGCTCAGGAGTTTCGTTGCCGAGCAATTGTCTAACCCCGACTAGCACCTAGGGTTAGGGTTACGAAAATGAGTTTTTTTACGGTGCCCGGAGAGGCCCGCGCATGGCGCAGTTGGATTCCTGGTCCAAAAGGGAGCACAAAACGTATGGGGCCCTTTTCGCTCAGGAGTTTCGTTGCCGAACCATTGCAAATTGCCATACCCACATCTAGGGTTAGGGTTACAAAAATGAGGTTTTTTACGGTGCCCGGAGAGGCCCGCGCATGGCGCAGTTGGATTCCTGGTCCAAAAGGGAGCAGAAAACGTATGGGGCCCTTTTCGCTCAGGAGTTTCGTTGCCGAGCAATTGTCTAACCCCGACTAGCACCTAGGGTTAGGGTTACGAAAATGAGGTTTTTTACGGTGCCCGGAGAGGCCCGCGCATGGCGCAGTTGGATTCCTGGTCCAAAAGGGAGCAGAAAACGTATGGGGCCCTTTTCGCTCAGGAGTTTCGTTGCCGAACCATTGCAAATTGCCATACCCACATCTAGGGTTAGGGTTACGAAAATGAGGTTTTTTACGGTGCCCGGAGAGGCCCGCGCATGGCGCAGTTGGATTCCTGGTCCAAAAGGGAGCAGAAAACGTATGGGGCCCTTTTCGCTCAGGAGTTTCGTTGCCGAACCATTGCAAATTGCCATACCCACATCTAGGGTTAGGGTTACGAAAATGAGTTTTTTTACGGTGCCCGGAGAGGCCCGCGCATGGCGCAGTTGGATTCCTGGTCCAAAAGGGAGCAGAAAACGTATGGGGCCCTTTTCGCTCAGGAGTTTCGTTGCCGAACCATTGCAAATTGCCATACCCACATCTAGGGTTAGGGTTACGAAAATGAGGTTTTTTACGGTGCCCGGAGAGGCCCGCGCATGGCGCAGTTGGATTCCTGGTCCAAAAGGGAGCAGAAAACGTATGGGGCCCTTTTCGCTCAGGAGTTTCGTTGCCGAGCAATTGTCTAACCCCGACTAGCACCTAGGGTTAGGGTTACGAAAATGAGGTTTTTTACGGTGCCCGGAGAGGCCCGCGCATGGCGCAGTTGGATTCCTGGTCCAAAAGGGAGCAGAAAACGTATGGGGCCCTTTTCGCTCAGGAGTTTAGTTGCCGAACCATTGCAAATTGCCATACCCACATCTAGGGTTAGGGTTACGAAAATGAGGTTTTTTACGGTGCCCGGAGAGGCCCGCGCATGGCGCAGTTGGATTCCTGGTTCCTGGGGTGGAGTACTATGAGCGTGAAGTGGAATGGTTCAATAATAACAGGTAGTTTTCTATCAAAATTCCTCCAAATGTACATGTGATGCAGTGAAATATGAATAGTTAGAAGGCTTTTATTCTGAAATGCTACATCAGTTTGCTCTGAAAGTTTCTGGGTGAACACCCGGGGTGAGGTACTATGAGTCTGAAGTGGAATGGTTCAATAATAACAGGTAGTTTTCTATCAATATTCCTCCAAATGTGCCAGGCCTTTTTGCATGGCAATTGTCTAACCCCGACTAGCACCTATACGGTGCCCGGAGAGGCCCGCGCATGGCGCAGTTGGATTCCTGGTCCAAAAGGGAGCAGAAAACGTATGGGGCCCTTTTCGCTCAGGAGTTTCGTTGCCGAACCATTGCAAATTGCCATACCCACATCTAGGGTTAGGGTTACGAAAATGAGGTTTTTTACGGTGCCCGGAGAGGCCCGCGCATGGCGCAGTTGGATTCCTGGTCCAAAAGGGAGCAGAAAACGTATGGGGCCCTTTTCGCTCAGGAGTTTCGTTGCCGAGCAATTGTCTAACCCCGACTAGCACCTAGGGTTAGGGTTACGAAAATGAGGTTTTTTACGGTGCCCGGAGAGGCCCGCGCATGGCGCAGTTGGATTCCTGGTCCAAAAGGGAGCAGAAAACGTATGGGGCCCTTTTCGCTCAGGAGTTTAGTTGCCGAACCATTGCAAATTGCCATACCCACATCTAGGGTTAGGGTTACGAAAATGAGGTTTTTTACGGTGCCCGGAGAGGCCCGCGCATGGCGCAGTTGGATTCCTGGTTCCTGGGGTGGAGTACTATGAGCGTGAAGTGGAATGGTTCAATAATAACAGGTAGTTTTCTATCAAAATTCCTCCAAATGTACATGTGATGCAGTGAAATATGAATAGTTAGAAGGCTTTTATTCTGAAATGCTACATCAGTTTGCTCTGAAAGTTTCTGGGTGAACACCCGGGGTGAGGTACTATGAGTCTGAAGTGGAATGGTTCAATAATAACAGGTAGTTTTCTATCAATATTCCTCCAAATGTGCCAGGCCTTTTTGCATGGCAATTGTCTAACCCCGACTAGCACCTATACGGTGCCCGGAGAGGCCCGCGCATGGCGCAGTTGGATTCCTGGTCCAAAAGGGAGCAGAAAACGTATGGGGCCCTTTTCGCTCAGGAGTTTCGTTGCCGAACCATTGCAAATTGCCATACCCACATCTAGGGTTAGGGTTACGAAAATGAGGTTTTTTACGGTGCCCGGAGAGGCCCGCGCATGGCGCAGTTGGATTCCTGGTCCAAAAGGGAGCAGAAAACGTATGGGGCCCTTTTCGCTCAGGAGTTTCGTTGCCGAGCAATTGTCTAACCCCGACTAGCACCTAGGGTTAGGGTTACGAAAATGAGGTTTTTTACGGTGCCCGGAGAGGCCCGCGCATGGCGCAGTTGGATTCCTGGTCCAAAAGGGAGCAGAAAACGTATGGGGCCCTTTTCGCTCAGGAGTTTCGTTGCCGAACCATTGCAAATTGCCATACCCACATCTAGGGTTAGGGTTACAAAAATGAGGTTTTTTACGGTGCCCGGAGAGGCCCGCGCATGGCGCAGTTGGATTCCTGGTCCAAAAGGGAGCAGAAAACGTATGGGGCCCTTTTCGCTCAGGAGTTTCGTTGCCGAGCAATTGTCTAACCCCGACTAGCACCTAGGGTTAGGGTTACGAAAATGAGGTTTTTTACGGTGCCCGGAGAGGCCCGCGCATGGCGCAGTTGGATTCCTGGTCCAAAAGGGAGCAGAAAACGTATGGGGCCCTTTTCGCTCAGGAGTTTCGTTGCCGAACCATTGCAAATTGCCATACCCACATCTAGGGTTAGGGTTACGAAAATGAGGTTTTTTACGGTGCCCGGAGAGGCCCGCGCATGGCGCAGTTGGATTCCTGGTCCAAAAGGGAGCAGAAAACGTATGGGGCCCTTTTCGCTCAGGAGTTTCGTTGCCGAGCAATTGTTTAACCCCGACTAGCACCTAGGGTTAGGGTTACGAAAATGAGGTTTTTTACGGTGCCCGGAGAGGCTCGCGCATGGCGCAGTTGGATTCCTGGTTCCTGGGGTGGAGTACTATGAGCGTGAAGTGGAATGGTTCAATAATAACAGGTAGTTTTCTATCAAAATTCCTCCAAATGTACATGTGATGCAGTGAAATATGAATAGTTAGAAGGCTTTTATTCTGAAATGCTACATCAGTTTGCTCTGAAAGTTTCTGGGTGAACACCCGGGGTGAGGTACTATGAGTCTGAAGTGGAATGGTTCAATAATAACAGGTAGTTTTCTATCAATATTCCTCCAAATGTGCCAGGCCTTTTTGCATGGCAATTGTCTAACCCCGACTAGCACCTATACGGTGCCCGGAGAGGCCCGCGCATGGCGCAGTTGGATTCCTGGTCCAAAAGGGAGCAGAAAACGTATGGGGCCCTTTTCGCTCAGGAGTTTCGTTGCCGAACCATTGCAAATTGCCATACCCACATCTAGGGTTAGGGTTACGAAAATGAGGTTTTTTTCGGTGCCCGGAGAGGCCCGCGCATGGCGCAGTTGGATTCCTGGTCCAAAAGGGAGCAGAAAACGTATGGGGCCCTTTTCGCTCAGGAGTTTCGTTGCCGAGCAATTGTCTAACCCCGACTAGCACCTAGGGTTAGGGTTACGAAAATGAGTTTTTTTACGGTGCCCGGAGAGGCCCGCGCATGGCGCAGTTGGATTCCTGGTCCAAAAGGGAGCAGAAAACGTATGGGGCCCTTTTCGCTCAGGAGTTTCGTTGCCGAACCATTGCAAATTGCCATACCCACATCTAGGGTTAGGGTTACGAAAATGAGGTTTTTTACGGTGCCCGGAGAGGCCCGCGCATGGCGCAGTTGGATTCCTGGTCCAAAAGGGAGCAGAAAACGTATGGGGCCCTTTTCGCTCAGGAGTTTCGTTGCCGAGCAATTGTCTAACCCCGACTAGCACCTAGGGTTAGGGTTACGAAAATGAGTTTTTTTACGGTGCCCGGAGAGGCCCGCGCATGGCGCAGTTGGATTCCTGGTCCAAAAGGGAGCACAAAACGTATGGGGCCCTTTTCGCTCAGGAGTTTCGTTGCCGAACCATTGCAAATTGCCATACCCACATCTAGGGTTAGGGTTACAAAAATGAGGTTTTTTACGGTGCCCGGAGAGGCCCGCGCATGGCGCAGTTGGATTCCTGGTCCAAAAGGGAGCAGAAAACGTATGGGGCCCTTTTCGCTCAGGAGTTTCGTTGCCGAGCAATTGTCTAACCCCGACTAGCACCTAGGGTTAGGGTTACGAAAATGAGGTTTTTTACGGTGCCCGGAGAGGCCCGCGCATGGCGCAGTTGGATTCCTGGTCCAAAAGGGAGCAGAAAACGTATGGGGCCCTTTTCGCTCAGGAGTTTCGTTGCCGAACCATTGCAAATTGCCATACCCACATCTAGGGTTAGGGTTACGAAAATGAGGTTTTTTACGGTGCCCGGAGAGGCCCGCGCATGGCGCAGTTGGATTCCTGGTCCAAAAGGGAGCAGAAAACGTATGGGGCCCTTTTCGCTCAGGAGTTTCGTTGCCGAACCATTGCAAATTGCCATACCCACATCTAGGGTTAGGGTTACGAAAATGAGTTTTTTTACGGTGCCCGGAGAGGCCCGCGCATGGCGCAGTTGGATTCCTGGTCCAAAAGGGAGCAGAAAACGTATGGGGCCCTTTTCGCTCAGGAGTTTCGTTGCCGAACCATTGCAAATTGCCATACCCACATCTAGGGTTAGGGTTACGAAAATGAGGTTTTTTACGGTGCCCGGAGAGGCCCGCGCATGGCGCAGTTGGATTCCTGGTCCAAAAGGGAGCAGAAAACGTATGGGGCCCTTTTCGCTCAGGAGTTTCGTTGCCGAGCAATTGTCTAACCCCGACTAGCACCTAGGGTTAGGGTTACGAAAATGAGGTTTTTTACGGTGCCCGGAGAGGCCCGCGCATGGCGCAGTTGGATTCCTGGTCCAAAAGGGAGCAGAAAACGTATGGGGCCCTTTTCGCTCAGGAGTTTAGTTGCCGAACCATTGCAAATTGCCATACCCACATCTAGGGTTAGGGTTACGAAAATGAGGTTTTTTACGGTGCCCGGAGAGGCCCGCGCATGGCGCAGTTGGATTCCTGGTTCCTGGGGTGGAGTACTATGAGCGTGAAGTGGAATGGTTCAATAATAACAGGTAGTTTTCTATCAAAATTCCTCCAAATGTACATGTGATGCAGTGAAATATGAATAGTTAGAAGGCTTTTATTCTGAAATGCTACATCAGTTTGCTCTGAAAGTTTCTGGGTGAACACCCGGGGTGAGGTACTATGAGTCTGAAGTGGAATGGTTCAATAATAACAGGTAGTTTTCTATCAATATTCCTCCAAATGTGCCAGGCCTTTTTGCATGGCAATTGTCTAACCCCGACTAGCACCTATACGGTGCCCGGAGAGGCCCGCGCATGGCGCAGTTGGATTCCTGGTCCAAAAGGGAGCAGAAAACGTATGGGGCCCTTTTCGCTCAGGAGTTTCGTTGCCGAACCATTGCAAATTGCCATACCCACATCTAGGGTTAGGGTTACGAAAATGAGGTTTTTTACGGTGCCCGGAGAGGCCCGCGCATGGCGCAGTTGGATTCCTGGTCCAAAAGGGAGCAGAAAACGTATGGGGCCCTTTTCGCTCAGGAGTTTCGTTGCCGAGCAATTGTCTAACCCCGACTAGCACCTAGGGTTAGGGTTACGAAAATGAGTTTTTTTACGGTGCCCGGAGAGGCCCGCGCATGGCGCAGTTGGATTCCTGGTCCAAAAGGGAGCACAAAACGTATGGGGCCCTTTTCGCTCAGGAGTTTCGTTGCCGAACCATTGCAAATTGCCATACCCACATCTAGGGTTAGGGTTACAAAAATGAGGTTTTTTACGGTGCCCGGAGAGGCCCGCGCATGGCGCAGTTGGATTCCTGGTCCAAAAGGGAGCAGAAAACGTATGGGGCCCTTTTCGCTCAGGAGTTTCGTTGCCGAGCAATTGTCTAACCCCGACTAGCACCTAGGGTTAGGGTTACGAAAATGAGGTTTTTTACGGTGCCCGGAGAGGCCCGCGCATGGCGCAGTTGGATTCCTGGTCCAAAAGGGAGCAGAAAACGTATGGGGCCCTTTTCGCTCAGGAGTTTCGTTGCCGAACCATTGCAAATTGCCATACCCACATCTAGGGTTAGGGTTACGAAAATGAGGTTTTTTACGGTGCCCGGAGAGGCCCGCGCATGGCGCAGTTGGATTCCTGGTCCAAAAGGGAGCAGAAAACGTATGGGGCCCTTTTCGCTCAGGAGTTTCGTTGCCGAACCATTGCAAATTGCCATACCCACATCTAGGGTTAGGGTTACGAAAATGAGTTTTTTTACGGTGCCCGGAGAGGCCCGCGCATGGCGCAGTTGGATTCCTGGTCCAAAAGGGAGCAGAAAACGTATGGGGCCCTTTTCGCTCAGGAGTTTCGTTGCCGAACCATTGCAAATTGCCATACCCACATCTAGGGTTAGGGTTACGAAAATGAGGTTTTTTACGGTGCCCGGAGAGGCCCGCGCATGGCGCAGTTGGATTCCTGGTCCAAAAGGGAGCAGAAAACGTATGGGGCCCTTTTCGCTCAGGAGTTTCGTTGCCGAGCAATTGTCTAACCCCGACTAGCACCTAGGGTTAGGGTTACGAAAATGAGGTTTTTTACGGTGCCCGGAGAGGCCCGCGCATGGCGCAGTTGGATTCCTGGTCCAAAAGGGAGCAGAAAACGTATGGGGCCCTTTTCGCTCAGGAGTTTAGTTGCCGAACCATTGCAAATTGCCATACCCACATCTAGGGTTAGGGTTACAAAAATGAGGTTTTTTACGGTGCCCGGAGAGGCCCGCGCATGGCGCAGTTGGATTCCTGGTCCAAAAGGGAGCAGAAAACGTATGGGGCCCTTTTCGCTCAGGAGTTTCGTTGCCGAGCAATTGTCTAACCCCGACTAGCACCTAGGGTTAGGGTTACGAAAATGAGGTTTTTTACGGTGCCCGGAGAGGCCCGCGCATGGCGCAGTTGGATTCCTGGTCCAAAAGGGAGCAGAAAACGTATGGGGCCCTTTTCGCTCAGGAGTTTCGTTGCCGAACCATTGCAAATTGCCATACCCACATCTAGGGTTAGGGTTACGAAAATGAGGTTTTTTACGGTGCCCGGAGAGGCCCGCGCATGGCGCAGTTGGATTCCTGGTCCAAAAGGGAGCAGAAAACGTATGGGGCCCTTTTCGCTCAGGAGTTTCGTTGCCGAACCATTGCAAATTGCCATACCCACATCTAGGGTTAGGGTTACGAAAATGAGGTTTTTTACGGTGCCCGGAGAGGCCCGCGCATGGCGCAGTTGGATTCCTGGTCCAAAAGGGAGCAGAAAACGTATGGGGCCCTTTTCGCTCAGGAGTTTCGTTGCCGAACCATTGCAAATTGCCATACCCACATCTAGGGTTAGGGTTACGAAAATGAGTTTTTTTACGGTGCCCGGAGAGGCCCGCGCATGGCGCAGTTGGATTCCTGGTCCAAAAGGGAGCAGAAAACGTATGGGGCCCTTTTCGCTCAGGAGTTTCGTTGCCGAACCATTGCAAATTGCCATACCCACATCTAGGGTTAGGGTTACGAAAATGAGGTTTTTTACGGTGCCCGGAGAGGCCCGCGCATGGCGCAGTTGGATTCCTGGTCCAAAAGGGAGCAGAAAACGTATGGGGCCCTTTTCGCTCAGGAGTTTCGTTGCCGAGCAATTGTCTAACCCCGACTAGCACCTAGGGTTAGGGTTACGAAAATGAGGTTTTTTACGGTGCCCGGAGAGGCCCGCGCATGGCGCAGTTGGATTCCTGGTCCAAAAGGGAGCAGAAAACGTATGGGGCCCTTTTCGCTCAGGAGTTTAGTTGCCGAACCATTGCAAATTGCCATACCCACATCTAGGGTTAGGGTTACGAAAATGAGGTTTTTTACGGTGCCCGGAGAGGCCCGCGCATGGCGCAGTTGGATTCCTGGTTCCTGGGGTGGAGTACTATGAGCGTGAAGTGGAATGGTTCAATAATAACAGGTAGTTTTCTATCAAAATTCCTCCAAATGTACATGTGATGCAGTGAAATATGAATAGTTAGAAGGCTTTTATTCTGAAATGCTACATCAGTTTGCTCTGAAAGTTTCTGGGTGAACACCCGGGGTGAGGTACTATGAGTCTGAAGTGGAATGGTTCAATAATAACAGGTAGTTTTCTATCAATATTCCTCCAAATGTGCCAGGCCTTTTTGCATGGCAATTGTCTAACCCCGACTAGCACCTATACGGTGCCCGGAGAGGCCCGCGCATGGCGCAGTTGGATTCCTGGTCCAAAAGGGAGCAGAAAACGTATGGGGCCCTTTTCGCTCAGGAGTTTCGTTGCCGAACCATTGCAAATTGCCATACCCACATCTAGGGTTAGGGTTACGAAAATGAGGTTTTTTACGGTGCCCGGAGAGGCCCGCGCATGGCGCAGTTGGATTCCTGGTCCAAAAGGGAGCAGAAAACGTATGGGGCCCTTTTCGCTCAGGAGTTTCGTTGCCGAGCAATTGTCTAACCCCGACTAGCACCTAGGGTTAGGGTTACGAAAATGAGGTTTTTTACGGTGCCCGGAGAGGCCCGCGCATGGCGCAGTTGGATTCCTGGTCCAAAAGGGAGCAGAAAACGTATGGGGCCCTTTTCGCTCAGGAGTTTCGTTGCCGAACCATTGCAAATTGCCATACCCACATCTAGGGTTAGGGTTACAAAAATGAGGTTTTTTACGGTGCCCGGAGAGGCCCGCGCATGGCGCAGTTGGATTCCTGGTCCAAAAGGGAGCAGAAAACGTATGGGGCCCTTTTCGCTCAGGAGTTTCGTTGCCGAGCAATTGTCTAACCCCGACTAGCACCTAGGGTTAGGGTTACGAAAATGAGGTTTTTTACGGTGCCCGGAGAGGCCCGCGCATGGCGCAGTTGGATTCCTGGTCCAAAAGGGAGCAGAAAACGTATGGGGCCCTTTTCGCTCAGGAGTTTCGTTGCCGAACCATTGCAAATTGCCATACCCACATCTAGGGTTAGGGTTACGAAAATGAGGTTTTTTACGGTGCCCGGAGAGGCCCGCGCATGGCGCAGTTGGATTCCTGGTCCAAAAGGGAGCAGAAAACGTATGGGGCCCTTTTCGCTCAGGAGTTTCGTTGCCGAGCAATTGTTTAACCCCGACTAGCACCTAGGGTTAGGGTTACGAAAATGAGGTTTTTTACGGTGCCCGGAGAGGCTCGCGCATGGCGCAGTTGGATTCCTGGTTCCTGGGGTGGAGTACTATGAGCGTGAAGTGGAATGGTTCAATAATAACAGGTAGTTTTCTATCAAAATTCCTCCAAATGTACATGTGATGCAGTGAAATATGAATAGTTAGAAGGCTTTTATTCTGAAATGCTACATCAGTTTGCTCTGAAAGTTTCTGGGTGAACACCCGGGGTGAGGTACTATGAGTCTGAAGTGGAATGGTTCAATAATAACAGGTAGTTTTCTATCAATATTCCTCCAAATGTGCCAGGCCTTTTTGCATGGCAATTGTCTAACCCCGACTAGCACCTATACGGTGCCCGGAGAGGCCCGCGCATGGCGCAGTTGGATTCCTGGTCCAAAAGGGAGCAGAAAACGTATGGGGCCCTTTTCGCTCAGGAGTTTCGTTGCCGAACCATTGCAAATTGCCATACCCACATCTAGGGTTAGGGTTACGAAAATGAGGTTTTTTTCGGTGCCCGGAGAGGCCCGCGCATGGCGCAGTTGGATTCCTGGTCCAAAAGGGAGCAGAAAACGTATGGGGCCCTTTTCGCTCAGGAGTTTCGTTGCCGAGCAATTGTCTAACCCCGACTAGCACCTAGGGTTAGGGTTACGAAAATGAGTTTTTTTACGGTGCCCGGAGAGGCCCGCGCATGGCGCAGTTGGATTCCTGGTCCAAAAGGGAGCAGAAAACGTATGGGGCCCTTTTCGCTCAGGAGTTTCGTTGCCGAACCATTGCAAATTGCCATACCCACATCTAGGGTTAGGGTTACGAAAATGAGGTTTTTTACGGTGCCCGGAGAGGCCCGCGCATGGCGCAGTTGGATTCCTGGTCCAAAAGGGAGCAGAAAACGTATGGGGCCCTTTTCGCTCAGGAGTTTCGTTGCCGAGCAATTGTCTAACCCCGACTAGCACCTAGGGTTAGGGTTACGAAAATGAGTTTTTTTACGGTGCCCGGAGAGGCCCGCGCATGGCGCAGTTGGATTCCTGGTCCAAAAGGGAGCACAAAACGTATGGGGCCCTTTTCGCTCAGGAGTTTCGTTGCCGAACCATTGCAAATTGCCATACCCACATCTAGGGTTAGGGTTACAAAAATGAGGTTTTTTACGGTGCCCGGAGAGGCCCGCGCATGGCGCAGTTGGATTCCTGGTCCAAAAGGGAGCAGAAAACGTATGGGGCCCTTTTCGCTCAGGAGTTTCGTTGCCGAGCAATTGTCTAACCCCGACTAGCACCTAGGGTTAGGGTTACGAAAATGAGGTTTTTTACGGTGCCCGGAGAGGCCCGCGCATGGCGCAGTTGGATTCCTGGTCCAAAAGGGAGCAGAAAACGTATGGGGCCCTTTTCGCTCAGGAGTTTCGTTGCCGAACCATTGCAAATTGCCATACCCACATCTAGGGTTAGGGTTACGAAAATGAGGTTTTTTACGGTGCCCGGAGAGGCCCGCGCATGGCGCAGTTGGATTCCTGGTCCAAAAGGGAGCAGAAAACGTATGGGGCCCTTTTCGCTCAGGAGTTTCGTTGCCGAACCATTGCAAATTGCCATACCCACATCTAGGGTTAGGGTTACGAAAATGAGTTTTTTTACGGTGCCCGGAGAGGCCCGCGCATGGCGCAGTTGGATTCCTGGTCCAAAAGGGAGCAGAAAACGTATGGGGCCCTTTTCGCTCAGGAGTTTCGTTGCCGAACCATTGCAAATTGCCATACCCACATCTAGGGTTAGGGTTACGAAAATGAGGTTTTTTACGGTGCCCGGAGAGGCCCGCGCATGGCGCAGTTGGATTCCTGGTCCAAAAGGGAGCAGAAAACGTATGGGGCCCTTTTCGCTCAGGAGTTTCGTTGCCGAGCAATTGTCTAACCCCGACTAGCACCTAGGGTTAGGGTTACGAAAATGAGGTTTTTTACGGTGCCCGGAGAGGCCCGCGCATGGCGCAGTTGGATTCCTGGTCCAAAAGGGAGCAGAAAACGTATGGGGCCCTTTTCGCTCAGGAGTTTAGTTGCCGAACCATTGCAAATTGCCATACCCACATCTAGGGTTAGGGTTACGAAAATGAGGTTTTTTACGGTGCCCGGAGAGGCCCGCGCATGGCGCAGTTGGATTCCTGGTTCCTGGGGTGGAGTACTATGAGCGTGAAGTGGAATGGTTCAATAATAACAGGTAGTTTTCTATCAAAATTCCTCCAAATGTACATGTGATGCAGTGAAATATGAATAGTTAGAAGGCTTTTATTCTGAAATGCTACATCAGTTTGCTCTGAAAGTTTCTGGGTGAACACCCGGGGTGAGGTACTATGAGTCTGAAGTGGAATGGTTCAATAATAACAGGTAGTTTTCTATCAATATTCCTCCAAATGTGCCAGGCCTTTTTGCATGGCAATTGTCTAACCCCGACTAGCACCTATACGGTGCCCGGAGAGGCCCGCGCATGGCGCAGTTGGATTCCTGGTCCAAAAGGGAGCAGAAAACGTATGGGGCCCTTTTCGCTCAGGAGTTTCGTTGCCGAACCATTGCAAATTGCCATACCCACATCTAGGGTTAGGGTTACGAAAATGAGGTTTTTTACGGTGCCCGGAGAGGCCCGCGCATGGCGCAGTTGGATTCCTGGTCCAAAAGGGAGCAGAAAACGTATGGGGCCCTTTTCGCTCAGGAGTTTCGTTGCCGAGCAATTGTCTAACCCCGACTAGCACCTAGGGTTAGGGTTACGAAAATGAGGTTTTTTACGGTGCCCGGAGAGGCCCGCGCATGGCGCAGTTGGATTCCTGGTCCAAAAGGGAGCAGAAAACGTATGGGGCCCTTTTCGCTCAGGAGTTTCGTTGCCGAACCATTGCAAATTGCCATACCCACATCTAGGGTTAGGGTTACAAAAATGAGGTTTTTTACGGTGCCCGGAGAGGCCCGCGCATGGCGCAGTTGGATTCCTGGTCCAAAAGGGAGCAGAAAACGTATGGGGCCCTTTTCGCTCAGGAGTTTCGTTGCCGAGCAATTGTCTAACCCCGACTAGCACCTAGGGTTAGGGTTACGAAAATGAGGTTTTTTACGGTGCCCGGAGAGGCCCGCGCATGGCGCAGTTGGATTCCTGGTCCAAAAGGGAGCAGAAAACGTATGGGGCCCTTTTCGCTCAGGAGTTTCGTTGCCGAACCATTGCAAATTGCCATACCCACATCTAGGGTTAGGGTTACGAAAATGAGGTTTTTTACGGTGCCCGGAGAGGCCCGCGCATGGCGCAGTTGGATTCCTGGTCCAAAAGGGAGCAGAAAACGTATGGGGCCCTTTTCGCTCAGGAGTTTCGTTGCCGAGCAATTGTTTAACCCCGACTAGCACCTAGGGTTAGGGTTACGAAAATGAGGTTTTTTACGGTGCCCGGAGAGGCTCGCGCATGGCGCAGTTGGATTCCTGGTTCCTGGGGTGGAGTACTATGAGCGTGAAGTGGAATGGTTCAATAATAACAGGTAGTTTTCTATCAAAATTCCTCCAAATGTACATGTGATGCAGTGAAATATGAATAGTTAGAAGGCTTTTATTCTGAAATGCTACATCAGTTTGCTCTGAAAGTTTCTGGGTGAACACCCGGGGTGAGGTACTATGAGTCTGAAGTGGAATGGTTCAATAATAACAGGTAGTTTTCTATCAATATTCCTCCAAATGTGCCAGGCCTTTTTGCATGGCAATTGTCTAACCCCGACTAGCACCTATACGGTGCCCGGAGAGGCCCGCGCATGGCGCAGTTGGATTCCTGGTCCAAAAGGGAGCAGAAAACGTATGGGGCCCTTTTCGCTCAGGAGTTTCGTTGCCGAACCATTGCAAATTGCCATACCCACATCTAGGGTTAGGGTTACGAAAATGAGGTTTTTTTCGGTGCCCGGAGAGGCCCGCGCATGGCGCAGTTGGATTCCTGGTCCAAAAGGGAGCAGAAAACGTATGGGGCCCTTTTCGCTCAGGAGTTTCGTTGCCGAGCAATTGTCTAACCCCGACTAGCACCTAGGGTTAGGGTTACGAAAATGAGTTTTTTTACGGTGCCCGGAGAGGCCCGCGCATGGCGCAGTTGGATTCCTGGTCCAAAAGGGAGCAGAAAACGTATGGGGCCCTTTTCGCTCAGGAGTTTCGTTGCCGAACCATTGCAAATTGCCATACCCACATCTAGGGTTAGGGTTACGAAAATGAGGTTTTTTACGGTGCCCGGAGAGGCCCGCGCATGGCGCAGTTGGATTCCTGGTCCAAAAGGGAGCAGAAAACGTATGGGGCCCTTTTCGCTCAGGAGTTTCGTTGCCGAGCAATTGTCTAACCCCGACTAGCACCTAGGGTTAGGGTTACGAAAATGAGTTTTTTTACGGTGCCCGGAGAGGCCCGCGCATGGCGCAGTTGGATTCCTGGTCCAAAAGGGAGCAGAAAACGTATGGGGCCCTTTTCGCTCAGGAGTTTCGTTGCCGAACCATTGCAAATTGCCATACCCACATCTAGGGTTAGGGTTACGAAAATGAGGTTTTTTACGGTGCCCGGAGAGGCCCGCGCATGGCGCAGTTGGATTCCTGGTCCAAAAGGGAGCAGAAAACGTATGGGGCCCTTTTCGCTCAGGAGTTTCGTTGCCGAGCAATTGTCTAACCCCGACTAGCACCTAGGGTTAGGGTTACGAAAATGAGGTTTTTTACGGTGCCCGGAGAGGCCCGCGCATGGCGCAGTTGGATTCCTGGTCCAAAAGGGAGCAGAAAACGTATGGGGCCCTTTTCGCTCAGGAGTTTAGTTGCCGAACCATTGCAAATTGCCATACCCACATCTAGGGTTAGGGTTACGAAAATGAGGTTTTTTACGGTGCCCGGAGAGGCCCGCGCATGGCGCAGTTGGATTCCTGGTTCCTGGGGTGGAGTACTATGAGCGTGAAGTGGAATGGTTCAATAATAACAGGTAGTTTTCTATCAAAATTCCTCCAAATGTACATGTGATGCAGTGAAATATGAATAGTTAGAAGGCTTTTATTCTGAAATGCTACATCAGTTTGCTCTGAAAGTTTCTGGGTGAACACCCGGGGTGAGGTACTATGAGTCTGAAGTGGAATGGTTCAATAATAACAGGTAGTTTTCTATCAATATTCCTCCAAATGTGCCAGGCCTTTTTGCATGGCAATTGTCTAACCCCGACTAGCACCTATACGGTGCCCGGAGAGGCCCGCGCATGGCGCAGTTGGATTCCTGGTCCAAAAGGGAGCAGAAAACGTATGGGGCCCTTTTCGCTCAGGAGTTTCGTTGCCGAACCATTGCAAATTGCCATACCCACATCTAGGGTTAGGGTTACGAAAATGAGGTTTTTTACGGTGCCCGGAGAGGCCCGCGCATGGCGCAGTTGGATTCCTGGTCCAAAAGGGAGCAGAAAACGTATGGGGCCCTTTTCGCTCAGGAGTTTCGTTGCCGAGCAATTGTCTAACCCCGACTAGCACCTAGGGTTAGGGTTACGAAAATGAGGTTTTTTACGGTGCCCGGAGAGGCCCGCGCATGGCGCAGTTGGATTCCTGGTCCAAAAGGGAGCAGAAAACGTATGGGGCCCTTTTCGCTCAGGAGTTTCGTTGCCGAACCATTGCAAATTGCCATACCCACATCTAGGGTTAGGGTTACAAAAATGAGGTTTTTTACGGTGCCCGGAGAGGCCCGCGCATGGCGCAGTTGGATTCCTGGTCCAAAAGGGAGCAGAAAACGTATGGGGCCCTTTTCGCTCAGGAGTTTCGTTGCCGAGCAATTGTCTAACCCCGACTAGCACCTAGGGTTAGGGTTACGAAAATGAGGTTTTTTACGGTGCCCGGAGAGGCCCGCGCATGGCGCAGTTGGATTCCTGGTCCAAAAGGGAGCAGAAAACGTATGGGGCCCTTTTCGCTCAGGAGTTTCGTTGCCGAACCATTGCAAATTGCCATACCCACATCTAGGGTTAGGGTTACGAAAATGAGGTTTTTTACGGTGCCCGGAGAGGCCCGCGCATGGCGCAGTTGGATTCCTGGTCCAAAAGGGAGCAGAAAACGTATGGGGCCCTTTTCGCTCAGGAGTTTCGTTGCCGAGCAATTGTTTAACCCCGACTAGCACCTAGGGTTAGGGTTACGAAAATGAGGTTTTTTACGGTGCCCGGAGAGGCTCGCGCATGGCGCAGTTGGATTCCTGGTTCCTGGGGTGGAGTACTATGAGCGTGAAGTGGAATGGTTCAATAATAACAGGTAGTTTTCTATCAAAATTCCTCCAAATGTACATGTGATGCAGTGAAATATGAATAGTTAGAAGGCTTTTATTCTGAAATGCTACATCAGTTTGCTCTGAAAGTTTCTGGGTGAACACCCGGGGTGAGGTACTATGAGTCTGAAGTGGAATGGTTCAATAATAACAGGTAGTTTTCTATCAATATTCCTCCAAATGTGCCAGGCCTTTTTGCATGGCAATTGTCTAACCCCGACTAGCACCTATACGGTGCCCGGAGAGGCCCGCGCATGGCGCAGTTGGATTCCTGGTCCAAAAGGGAGCAGAAAACGTATGGGGCCCTTTTCGCTCAGGAGTTTCGTTGCCGAACCATTGCAAATTGCCATACCCACATCTAGGGTTAGGGTTACGAAAATGAGGTTTTTTTCGGTGCCCGGAGAGGCCCGCGCATGGCGCAGTTGGATTCCTGGTCCAAAAGGGAGCAGAAAACGTATGGGGCCCTTTTCGCTCAGGAGTTTCGTTGCCGAGCAATTGTCTAACCCCGACTAGCACCTAGGGTTAGGGTTACGAAAATGAGTTTTTTTACGGTGCCCGGAGAGGCCCGCGCATGGCGCAGTTGGATTCCTGGTCCAAAAGGGAGCAGAAAACGTATGGGGCCCTTTTCGCTCAGGAGTTTCGTTGCCGAACCATTGCAAATTGCCATACCCACATCTAGGGTTAGGGTTACGAAAATGAGGTTTTTTACGGTGCCCGGAGAGGCCCGCGCATGGCGCAGTTGGATTCCTGGTCCAAAAGGGAGCAGAAAACGTATGGGGCCCTTTTCGCTCAGGAGTTTCGTTGCCGAGCAATTGTCTAACCCCGACTAGCACCTAGGGTTAGGGTTACGAAAATGAGGTTTTTTACGGTGCCCGGAGAGGCCCGCGCATGGCGCAGTTGGATTCCTGGTCCAAAAGGGAGCAGAAAACGTATGGGGCCCTTTTCGCTCAGGAGTTTAGTTGCCGAACCATTGCAAATTGCCATACCCACATCTAGGGTTAGGGTTACGAAAATGAGGTTTTTTACGGTGCCCGGAGAGGCCCGCGCATGGCGCAGTTGGATTCCTGGTTCCTGGGGTGGAGTACTATGAGCGTGAAGTGGAATGGTTCAATAATAACAGGTAGTTTTCTATCAAAATTCCTCCAAATGTACATGTGATGCAGTGAAATATGAATAGTTAGAAGGCTTTTATTCTGAAATGCTACATCAGTTTGCTCTGAAAGTTTCTGGGTGAACACCCGGGGTGAGGTACTATGAGTCTGAAGTGGAATGGTTCAATAATAACAGGTAGTTTTCTATCAATATTCCTCCAAATGTGCCAGGCCTTTTTGCATGGCAATTGTCTAACCCCGACTAGCACCTATACGGTGCCCGGAGAGGCCCGCGCATGGCGCAGTTGGATTCCTGGTCCAAAAGGGAGCAGAAAACGTATGGGGCCCTTTTCGCTCAGGAGTTTCGTTGCCGAACCATTGCAAATTGCCATACCCACATCTAGGGTTAGGGTTACGAAAATGAGGTTTTTTACGGTGCCCGGAGAGGCCCGCGCATGGCGCAGTTGGATTCCTGGTCCAAAACGGAGCAGAAAACGTATGGGGCCCTTTTCGCTCAGGAGTTTCGTTGCCGAGCAATTGTCTAACCCCGACTAGCACCTAGGGTTAGGGTTACGAAAATGAGGTTTTTTACGGTGCCCGGAGAGGCCCGCGCATGGCGCAGTTGGATTCCTGGTCCAAAAGGGAGCAGAAAACGTATGGGGCCCTTTTCGCTCAGGAGTTTCGTTGCCGAACCATTGCAAATTGCCATACCCACATCTAGGGTTAGGGTTACAAAAATGAGGTTTTTTACGGTGCCCGGAGAGGCCCGCGCATGGCGCAGTTGGATTCCTGGTCCAAAAGGGAGCAGAAAACGTATGGGGCCCTTTTCGCTCAGGAGTTTCGTTGCCGAGCAATTGTCTAACCCCGACTAGCACCTAGGGTTAGGGTTACGAAAATGAGGTTTTTTACGGTGCCCGGAGAGGCCCGCGCATGGCGCAGTTGGATTCCTGGTCCAAAAGGGAGCAGAAAACGTATGGGGCCCTTTTCGCTCAGGAGTTTCGTTGCCGAACCATTGCAAATTGCCATACCCACATCTAGGGTTAGGGTTACAAAAATGAGGTTTTTTACGGTGCCCGGAGAGGCCCGCGCATGGCGCAGTTGGATTCCTGGTCCAAAAGGGAGCAGAAAACGTATGGGGCCCTTTTCGCTCAGGAGTTTCGTTGCCGAGCAATTGTCTAACCCCGACTAGCACCTAGGGTTAGGGTTACGAAAATGAGGTTTTTTACGGTGCCCGGAGAGGCCCGCGCATGGCGCAGTTGGATTCCTGGTCCAAAAGGGAGCAGAAAACGTATGGGGCCCTTTTCGCTCAGGAGTTTCGTTGCCGAACCATTGCAAATTGCCATACCCACATCTAGGGTTAGGGTTACGAAAATGAGGTTTTTTACGGTGCCCGGAGAGGCCCGCGCATGGCGCAGTTGGATTCCTGGTCCAAAAGGGAGCAGAAAACGTATGGGGCCCTTTTCGCTCAGGAGTTTCGTTGCCGAGCAATTGTTTAACCCCGACTAGCACCTAGGGTTAGGGTTACGAAAATGAGGTTTTTTACGGTGCCCGGAGAGGCTCGCGCATGGCGCAGTTGGATTCCTGGTTCCTGGGGTGGAGTACTATGAGCGTGAAGTGGAATGGTTCAATAATAACAGGTAGTTTTCTATCAAAATTCCTCCAAATGTACATGTGATGCAGTGAAATATGAATAGTTAGAAGGCTTTTATTCTGAAATGCTACATCAGTTTGCTCTGAAAGTTTCTGGGTGAACACCCGGGGTGAGGTACTATGAGTCTGAAGTGGAATGGTTCAATAATAACAGGTAGTTTTCTATCAATATTCCTCCAAATGTGCCAGGCCTTTTTGCATGGCAATTGTCTAACCCCGACTAGCACCTATACGGTGCCCGGAGAGGCCCGCGCATGGCGCAGTTGGATTCCTGGTCCAAAAGGGAGCATAAAACGTATGGGGCCCTTTTCGCTCAGGAGTTTCGTTGCCGAACCATTGCAAATTGCCATACCCACATCTAGGGTTAGGGTTACGAAAATGAGGTTTTTTTCGGTGCCCGGAGAGGCCCGCGCATGGCGCAGTTGGATTCCTGGTCCAAAAGGGAGCAGAAAACGTATGGGGCCCTTTTCGCTCAGGAGTTTCGTTGCCGAGCAATTGTCTAACCCCGACTAGCACCTAGGGTTAGGGTTACGAAAATGAGTTTTTTTACGGTGCCCGGAGAGGCCCGCGCATGGCGCAGTTGGATTCCTGGTCCAAAAGGGAGCAGAAAACGTATGGGGCCCTTTTCGCTCAGGAGTTTCGTTGCCGAACCATTGCAAATTGCCATACCCACATCTAGGGTTAGGGTTACGAAAATGAGGTTTTTTACGGTGCCCGGAGAGGCCCGCGCATGGCGCAGTTGGATTCCTGGTCCAAAAGGGAGCAGAAAACGTATGGGGCCCTTTTCGCTCAGGAGTTTCGTTGCCGAGCAATTGTCTAACCCCGACTAGCACCTAGGGTTAGGGTTACGAAAATGAGTTTTTTTACGGTGCCCGGAGAGGCCCGCGCATGGCGCAGTTGGATTCCTGGTCCAAAAGGGAGCACAAAACGTATGGGGCCCTTTTCGCTCAGGAGTTTCGTTGCCGAACCATTGCAAATTGCCATACCCACATCTAGGGTTAGGGTTACAAAAATGAGGTTTTTTACGGTGCCCGGAGAGGCCCGCGCATGGCGCAGTTGGATTCCTGGTCCAAAAGGGAGCAGAAAATGTATGGGGCCCTTTTCGCTCAGGAGTTTCGTTGCCGAGCAATTGTCTAACCCCGACTAGCACCTAGGGTTAGGGTTACGAAAATGAGGTTTTTTACGGTGCCCGGAGAGGCCCGCGCATGGCGCAGTTGGATTCCTGGTCCAAAAGGGAGCAGAAAACGTATGGGGCCCTTTTCGCTCAGGAGTTTCGTTGCCGAACCATTGCAAATTGCCATACCCACATCTAGGGTTAGGGTTACGAAAATGAGGTTTTTTACGGTGCCCGGAGAGGCCCGCGCATGGCGCAGTTGGATTCCTGGTCCAAAAGGGAGCAGAAAACGTATGGGGCCCTTTTCGCTCAGGAGTTTCGTTGCCGAACCATTGCAAATTGCCATACCCACATCTAGGGTTAGGGTTACGAAAATGAGTTTTTTTACGGTGCCCGGAGAGGCCCGCGCATGGCGCAGTTGGATTCCTGGTCCAAAAGGGAGCAGAAAACGTATGGGGCCCTTTTCGCTCAGGAGTTTCGTTGCCGAACCATTGCAAATTGCCATACCCACATCTAGGGTTAGGGTTACGAAAATGAGGTTTTTTACGGTGCCCGGAGAGGCCCGCGCATGGCGCAGTTGGATTCCTGGTCCAAAAGGGAGCAGAAAACGTATGGGGCCCTTTTCGCTCAGGAGTTTCGTTGCCGAGCAATTGTCTAACCCCGACTAGCACCTAGGGTTAGGGTTACGAAAATGAGGTTTTTTACGGTGCCCGGAGAGGCCCGCGCATGGCGCAGTTGGATTCCTGGTCCAAAAGGGAGCAGAAAACGTATGGGGCCCTTTTCGCTCAGGAGTTTAGTTGCCGAACCATTGCAAATTGCCATACCCACATCTAGGGTTAGGGTTACGAAAATGAGGTTTTTTACGGTGCCCGGAGAGGCCCGCGCATGGCGCAGTTGGATTCCTGGTTCCTGGGGTGGAGTACTATGAGCGTGAAGTGGAATGGTTCAATAATAACAGGTAGTTTTCTATCAAAATTCCTCCAAATGTACATGTGATGCAGTGAAATATGAATAGTTAGAAGGCTTTTATTCTGAAATGCTACATCAGTTTGCTCTGAAAGTTTCTGGGTGAACACCCGGGGTGAGGTACTATGAGTCTGAAGTGGAATGGTTCAATAATAACAGGTAGTTTTCTATCAATATTCCTCCAAATGTGCCAGGCCTTTTTGCATGGCAATTGTCTAACCCCGACTAGCACCTATACGGTGCCCGGAGAGGCCCGCGCATGGCGCAGTTGGATTCCTGGTCCAAAAGGGAGCAGAAAACGTATGGGGCCCTTTTCGCTCAGGAGTTTCGTTGCCGAACCATTGCAAATTGCCATACCCACATCTAGGGTTAGGGTTACGAAAATGAGGTTTTTTACGGTGCCCGGAGAGGCCCGCGCATGGCGCAGTTGGATTCCTGGTCCAAAAGGGAGCAGAAAACGTATGGGGCCCTTTTCGCTCAGGAGTTTCGTTGCCGAGCAATTGTCTAACCCCGACTAGCACCTAGGGTTAGGGTTACGAAAATGAGGTTTTTTACGGTGCCCGGAGAGGCCCGCGCATGGCGCAGTTGGATTCCTGGTCCAAAAGGGAGCAGAAAACGTATGGGGCCCTTTTCGCTCAGGAGTTTCGTTGCCGAACCATTGCAAATTGCCATACCCACATCTAGGGTTAGGGTTACAAAAATGAGGTTTTTTACGGTGCCCGGAGAGGCCCGCGCATGGCACAGTTGGATTCCTGGTCCAAAAGGGAGCAGAAAACGTATGGGGCCCTTTTCGCTCAGGAGTTTCGTTGCCGAGCAATTGTCTAACCCCGACTAGCACCTAGGGTTAGGGTTACGAAAATGAGGTTTTTTACGGTGCCCGGAGAGGCCCGCGCATGGCGCAGTTGGATTCCTGGTCCAAAAGGGAGCAGAAAACGTATGGGGCCCTTTTCGCTCAGGAGTTTCGTTGCCGAACCATTGCAAATTGCCATACCCACATCTAGGGTTAGGGTTACGAAAATGAGGTTTTTTACGGTGCCCGGAGAGGCCCGCGCATGGCGCAGTTGGATTCCTGGTCCAAAAGGGAGCAGAAAACGTATGGGGCCCTTTTCGCTCAGGAGTTTCGTTGCCGAACCATTGCAAATTGCCATACCCACATCTAGGGTTAGGGTTACAAAAATGAGGTTTTTTACGGTGCCCGGAGAGGCCCGCGCATGGCGCAGTTGGATTCCTGGTCCAAAAGGGAGCAGAAAACGTATGGGGCCCTTTTCGCTCAGGAGTTTCGTTTGCCGAGCAATTGTCTAACCCCGACTAGCACCTAGGGTTAGGGTTACGAAAATGAGGTTTTTTACGGTGCCCGGAGAGGCCCGCGCATGGCGCAGTTGGATTCCTGGTCCAAAAGGGAGCAGAAAACGTATGGGGCCCTTTTCGCTCAGGAGTTTCGTTGCCGAACCATTGCAAATTGCCATACCCACATCTAGGGTTAGGGTTACGAAAATGAGGTTTTTTACGGTGCCCGGAGAGGCCCGCGCATGGCGCAGTTGGATTCCTGGTCCAAAAGGGAGCAGAAAACGTATGGGGCCCTTTTCGCTCAGGAGTTTCGTTGCCGAGCAATTGTCTAACCCCGACTAGCACCTAGGGTTAGGGTTACGAAAATGAGGTTTTTTACGGTGCCCGGAGAGGCCCGCGCATGGCGCAGTTGGATTCCTGGTCCAAAAGGGAGCAGAAAACGTATGGGGCCCTTTTCGCTCAGGAGTTTCGTTGCCGAGCAATTGTCTAACCCCGACTAGCACCTAGGGTTAGGGTTACGAAAATGAGGTTTTTTACGGTGCCCGGAGAGGCCCGCGCATGGCGCAGTTGGATTCCTGGTCCAAAAGGGAGCAGAAAACGTATGGGGCCCTTTTCGCTCAGGAGTTTCGTTGCCGAACCATTGCAAATTGCCATACCCACATCTAGGGTTAGGGTTACGAAAATGAGGTTTTTTACGGTGCCCGGAGAGGCCCGCGCATGGCGCAGTTGGATTCCTGGTCCAAAAGGGAGCAGAAAACGTATGGGGCCCTTTTCGCTCAGGAGTTTCGTTGCCGAGCAATTGTCTAACCCCGACTAGCACCTAGGGTTAGGGTTACGAAAATGAGTTTTTTTACGGTGCCCGGAGAGGCCCGCGCATGGCGCAGTTGGATTCCTGGTCCAAAAGGGAGCAGAAAACGTATGGGGCCCTTTTCGCTCAGGAGTTTCGTTGCCGAACCATTGCAAATTGCCATACCCACATCTAGGGTTAGGGTTACGAAAATGAGGTTTTTTACGGTGCCCGGAGAGGCCCGCGCATGGCGCAGTTGGATTCCTGGTCCAAAAGGGAGCAGAAAACGTATGGGGCCCTTTTCGCTCAGGAGTTTCGTTGCCGAGCAATTGTCTAACCCCGACTAGCACCTAGGGTTAGGGTTACGAAAATGAGGTTTTTTACGGTGCCCGGAGAGGCCCGCGCATGGCGCAGTTGGATTCCTGGTCCAAAAGGGAGCAGAAAACGTATGGGGCCCTTTTCGCTCAGGAGTTTAGTTGCCGAACCATTGCAAATTGCCATACCCACATCTAGGGTTAGGGTTACGAAAATGAGGTTTTTTACGGTGCCCGGAGAGGCCCGCGCATGGCGCAGTTGGATTCCTGGTTCCTGGGGTGGAGTACTATGAGCGTGAAGTGGAATGGTTCAATAATAACAGGTAGTTTTCTATCAAAATTCCTCCAAATGTACATGTGATGCAGTGAAATATGAATAGTTAGAAGGCTTTTATTCTGAAATGCTACATCAGTTTGCTCTGAAAGTTTCTGGGTGAACACCCGGGGTGAGGTACTATGAGTCTGAAGTGGAATGGTTCAATAATAACAGGTAGTTTTCTATCAATATTCCTCCAAATGTGCCAGGCCTTTTTGCATGGCAATTGTCTAACCCCGACTAGCACCTATACGGTGCCCGGAGAGGCCCGCGCATGGCGCAGTTGGATTCCTGGTCCAAAAGGGAGCAGAAAACGTATGGGGCCCTTTTCGCTCAGGAGTTTCGTTGCCGAACCATTGCAAATTGCCATACCCACATCTAGGGTTAGGGTTACGAAAATGAGGTTTTTTACGGTGCCCGGAGAGGCCCGCGCATGGCGCAGTTGGATTCCTGGTCCAAAAGGGAGCAGAAAACGTATGGGGCCCTTTTCGCTCAGGAGTTTCGTTGCCGAGCAATTGTCTAACCCCGACTAGCACCTAGGGTTAGGGTTACGAAAATGAGGTTTTTTACGGTGCCCGGAGAGGCCCGCGCATGGCGCAGTTGGATTCCTGGTCCAAAAGGGAGCAGAAAACGTATGGGGCCCTTTTCGCTCAGGAGTTTCGTTGCCGAACCATTGCAAATTGCCATACCCACATCTAGGGTTAGGGTTACAAAAATGAGGTTTTTTACGGTGCCCGGAGAGGCCCGCGCATGGCGCAGTTGGATTCCTGGTCCAAAAGGGAGCAGAAAACGTATGGGGCCCTTTTCGCTCAGGAGTTTCGTTGCCGAGCAATTGTCTAACCCCGACTAGCACCTAGGGTTAGGGTTACGAAAATGAGGTTTTTTACGGTGCCCGGAGAGGCCCGCGCATGGCGCAGTTGGATTCCTGGTCCAAAAGGGAGCAGAAAACGTATGGGGCCCTTTTCGCTCAGGAGTTTCGTTGCCGAACCATTGCAAATTGCCATACCCACATCTAGGGTTAGGGTTACGAAAATGAGGTTTTTTACGGTGCCCGGAGAGGCCCGCGCATGGCGCAGTTGGATTCCTGGTCCAAAAGGGAGCAGAAAACGTATGGGGCCCTTTTCGCTCAGGAGTTTCGTTGCCGAGCAATTGTTTAACCCCGACTAGCACCTAGGGTTAGGGTTACGAAAATGAGGTTTTTTACGGTGCCCGGAGAGGCTCGCGCATGGCGCAGTTGGATTCCTGGTTCCTGGGGTGGAGTACTATGAGCGTGAAGTGGAATGGTTCAATAATAACAGGTAGTTTTCTATCAAAATTCCTCCAAATGTACATGTGATGCAGTGAAATATGAATAGTTAGAAGGCTTTTATTCTGAAATGCTACATCAGTTTGCTCTGAAAGTTTCTGGGTGAACACCCGGGGTGAGGTACTATGAGTCTGAAGTGGAATGGTTCAATAATAACAGGTAGTTTTCTATCAATATTCCTCCAAATGTGCCAGGCCTTTTTGCATGGCAATTGTCTAACCCCGACTAGCACCTATACGGTGCCCGGAGAGGCCCGCGCATGGCGCAGTTGGATTCCTGGTCCAAAAGGGAGCAGAAAACGTATGGGGCCCTTTTCGCTCAGGAGTTTCGTTGCCGAACCATTGCAAATTGCCATACCCACATCTAGGGTTAGGGTTACGAAAATGAGGTTTTTTTCGGTGCCCGGAGAGGCCCGCGCATGGCGCAGTTGGATTCCTGGTCCAAAAGGGAGCAGAAAACGTATGGGGCCCTTTTCGCTCAGGAGTTTCGTTGCCGAGCAATTGTCTAACCCCGACTAGCACCTAGGGTTAGGGTTACGAAAATGAGTTTTTTTACGGTGCCCGGAGAGGCCCGCGCATGGCGCAGTTGGATTCCTGGTCCAAAAGGGAGCAGAAAACGTATGGGGCCCTTTTCGCTCAGGAGTTTCGTTGCCGAACCATTGCAAATTGCCATACCCACATCTAGGGTTAGGGTTACGAAAATGAGGTTTTTTACGGTGCCCGGAGAGGCCCGCGCATGGCGCAGTTGGATTCCTGGTCCAAAAGGGAGCAGAAAACGTATGGGGCCCTTTTCGCTCAGGAGTTTCGTTGCCGAGCAATTGTCTAACCCCGACTAGCACCTAGGGTTAGGGTTACGAAAATGAGTTTTTTTACGGTGCCCGGAGAGGCCCGCGCATGGCGCAGTTGGATTCCTGGTCCAAAAGGGAGCAGAAAACGTATGGGGCCCTTTTCGCTCAGGAGTTTCGTTGCCGAACCATTGCAAATTGCCATACCCACATCTAGGGTTAGGGTTACGAAAATGAGGTTTTTTACGGTGCCCGGAGAGGCCCGCGCATGGCGCAGTTGGATTCCTGGTCCAAAAGGGAGCAGAAAACGTATGGGGCCCTTTTCGCTCAGGAGTTTCGTTGCCGAGCAATTGTCTAACCCCGACTAGCACCTAGGGTTAGGGTTACGAAAATGAGTTTTTTTACGGTGCCCGGAGAGGCCCGCGCATGGCGCAGTTGGATTCCTGGTCCAAAAGGGAGCAGAAAACGTATGGGGCCCTTTTCGCTCAGGAGTTTCGTTGCCGAACCATTGCAAATTGCCATACCCACATCTAGGGTTAGGGTTACGAAAATGAGGTTTTTTACGGTGCCCGGAGAGGCCCGCGCATGGCGCAGTTGGATTCCTGGTCCAAAAGGGAGCAGAAAACGTATGGGGCCCTTTTCGCTCAGGAGTTTCGTTGCCGAGCAATTGTCTAACCCCGACTAGCACCTAGGGTTAGGGTTACGAAAATGAGGTTTTTTACGGTGCCCGGAGAGGCCCGCGCATGGCGCAGTTGGATTCCTGGTCCAAAAGGGAGCAGAAAACGTATGGGGCCCTTTTCGCTCAGGAGTTTAGTTGCCGAACCATTGCAAATTGCCATACCCACATCTAGGGTTAGGGTTACGAAAATGAGGTTTTTTACGGTGCCCGGAGAGGCCCGCGCATGGCGCAGTTGGATTCCTGGTTCCTGGGGTGGAGTACTATGAGCGTGAAGTGGAATGGTTCAATAATAACAGGTAGTTTTCTATCAAAATTCCTCCAAATGTACATGTGATGCAGTGAAATATGAATAGTTAGAAGGCTTTTATTCTGAAATGCTACATCAGTTTGCTCTGAAAGTTTCTGGGTGAACACCCGGGGTGAGGTACTATGAGTCTGAAGTGGAATGGTTCAATAATAACAGGTAGTTTTCTATCAATATTCCTCCAAATGTGCCAGGCCTTTTTGCATGGCAATTGTCTAACCCCGACTAGCACCTATACGGTGCCCGGAGAGGCCCGCGCATGGCGCAGTTGGATTCCTGGTCCAAAAGGGAGCAGAAAACGTATGGGGCCCTTTTCGCTCAGGAGTTTCGTTGCCGAACCATTGCAAATTGCCATACCCACATCTAGGGTTAGGGTTACGAAAATGAGGTTTTTTACGGTGCCCGGAGAGGCCCGCGCATGGCGCAGTTGGATTCCTGGTCCAAAAGGGAGCAGAAAACGTATGGGGCCCTTTTCGCTCAGGAGTTTCGTTGCCGAGCAATTGTCTAACCCCGACTAGCACCTAGGGTTAGGGTTACGAAAATGAGTTTTTTTACGGTGCCCGGAGAGGCCCGCGCATGGCGCAGTTGGATTCCTGGTCCAAAAGGGAGCAGAAAACGTATGGGGCCCTTTTCGCTCAGGAGTTTCGTTGCCGAACCATTGCAAATTGCCATACCCACATCTAGGGTTAGGGTTACGAAAATGAGGTTTTTTACGGTGCCCGGAGAGGCCCGCGCATGGCGCAGTTGGATTCCTGGTCCAAAAGGGAGCAGAAAACGTATGGGGCCCTTTTCGCTCAGGAGTTTCGTTGCCGAGCAATTGTCTAACCCCGACTAGCACCTAGGGTTAGGGTTACGAAAATGAGTTTTTTTACGGTGCCCGGAGAGGCCCGCGCATGGCGCAGTTGGATTCCTGGTCCAAAAGGGAGCACAAAACGTATGGGGCCCTTTTCGCTCAGGAGTTTCGTTGCCGAACCATTGCAAATTGCCATACCCACATCTAGGGTTAGGGTTACAAAAATGAGGTTTTTTACGGTGCCCGGAGAGGCCCGCGCATGGCGCAGTTGGATTCCTGGTCCAAAAGGGAGCAGAAAACGTATGGGGCCCTTTTCGCTCAGGAGTTTCGTTGCCGAGCAATTGTCTAACCCCGACTAGCACCTAGGGTTAGGGTTACGAAAATGAGGTTTTTTACGGTGCCCGGAGAGGCCCGCGCATGGCGCAGTTGGATTCCTGGTCCAAAAGGGAGCAGAAAACGTATGGGGCCCTTTTCGCTCAGGAGTTTCGTTGCCGAACCATTGCAAATTGCCATACCCACATCTAGGGTTAGGGTTACGAAAATGAGGTTTTTTACGGTGCCCGGAGAGGCCCGCGCATGGCGCAGTTGGATTCCTGGTCCAAAAGGGAGCAGAAAACGTATGGGGCCCTTTTCGCTCAGGAGTTTCGTTGCCGAACCATTGCAAATTGCCATACCCACATCTAGGGTTAGGGTTACAAAAATGAGGTTTTTTACGGTGCCCGGAGAGGCCCGCGCATGGCGCAGTTGGATTCCTGGTCCAAAAGGGAGCAGAAAACGTATGGGGCCCTTTTCGCTCAGGAGTTTCGTTGCCGAGCAATTGTCTAACCCCGACTAGCACCTAGGGTTAGGGTTACGAAAATGAGGTTTTTTACGGTGCCCGGAGAGGCCCGCGCATGGCGCAGTTGGATTCCTGGTCCAAAAGGGAGCAGAAAACGTATGGGGCCCTTTTCGCTCAGGAGTTTCGTTGCCGAACCATTGCAAATTGCCATACCCACATCTAGGGTTAGGGTTACGAAAATGAGGTTTTTTACGGTGCCCGGAGAGGCCCGCGCATGGCGCAGTTGGATTCCTGGTCCAAAAGGGAGCAGAAAACGTATGGGGCCCTTTTCGCTCAGGAGTTTCGTTGCCGAGCAATTGTTTAACCCCGACTAGCACCTAGGGTTAGGGTTACGAAAATGAGGTTTTTTACGGTGCCCGGAGAGGCTCGCGCATGGCGCAGTTGGATTCCTGGTTCCTGGGGTGGAGTACTATGAGCGTGAAGTGGAATGGTTCAATAATAACAGGTAGTTTTCTATCAAAATTCCTCCAAATGTACATGTGATGCAGTGAAATATGAATAGTTAGAAGGCTTTTATTCTGAAATGCTACATCAGTTTGCTCTGAAAGTTTCTGGGTGAACACCCGGGGTGAGGTACTATGAGTCTGAAGTGGAATGGTTCAATAATAACAGGTAGTTTTCTATCAATATTCCTCCAAATGTGCCAGGCCTTTTTGCATGGCAATTGTCTAACCCCGACTAGCACCTATACGGTGCCCGGAGAGGCCCGCGCATGGCGCAGTTGGATTCCTGGTCCAAAAGGGAGCAGAAAACGTATGGGGCCCTTTTCGCTCAGGAGTTTCGTTGCCGAACCATTGCAAATTGCCATACCCACATCTAGGGTTAGGGTTACGAAAATGAGGTTTTTTTCGGTGCCCGGAGAGGCCCGCGCATGGCGCAGTTGGATTCCTGGTCCAAAAGGGAGCAGAAAACGTATGGGGCCCTTTTCGCTCAGGAGTTTCGTTGCCGAGCAATTGTCTAACCCCGACTAGCACCTAGGGTTAGGGTTACGAAAATGAGTTTTTTTACGGTGCCCGGAGAGGCCCGCGCATGGCGCAGTTGGATTCCTGGTCCAAAAGGGAGCAGAAAACGTATGGGGCCCTTTTCGCTCAGGAGTTTCGTTGCCGAACCATTGCAAATTGCCATACCCACATCTAGGGTTAGGGTTACAAAAATGAGGTTTTTTACGGTGCCCGGAGAGGCCCGCGCATGGCGCAGTTGGATTCCTGGTCCAAAAGGGAGCAGAAAACGTATGGGGCCCTTTTCGCTCAGGAGTTTCGTTGCCGAGCAATTGTCTAACCCCGACTAGCACCTAGGGTTAGGGTTACGAAAATGAGGTTTTTTACGGTGCCCGGAGAGGCCCGCGCATGGCGCAGTTGGATTCCTGGTCCAAAAGGGAGCAGAAAACGTATGGGGCCCTTTTCGCTCAGGAGTTTCGTTGCCGAACCATTGCAAATTGCCATACTCACATCTAGGGTTAGGGTTACGAAAATGAGTTTTTTTACGGTGCCCGGAGAGGCCCGCGCATGGCGCAGTTGGATTCCTGGTCCAAAAGGGAGCAGAAAACGTATGGGGCCCTTTTCGCTCAGGAGTTTCGTTGCCGAGCAATTGTCTAACCCCGACTAGCACCTAGGGTTAGGGTTACGAAAATGAGGTTTTTTACGGTGCCCGGAGAGGCCCGCGCATGGCGCAGTTGGATTCCTGGTCCAAAAGGGAGCAGAAAACGTATGGGGCCCTTTTCGCTCAGGAGTTTCGTTGCCGAACCATTGCAAATTGCCATACCCACATCTAGGGTTAGGGTTACAAAAATGAGGTTTTTTACGGTGCCCGGAGAGGCCCACGCATGGCGCAGTTGGATTCCTGGTCCAAAAGGGAGCAGAAAACGTATGGGGCCCTTTTCGCTCAGGAGTTTCGTTGCCGAGCAATTGTCTAACCCCGACTAGCACCTAGGGTTAGGGTTACGAAAATGAGGTTTTTTACGGTGCCCGGAGAGGCCCGCGCATGGCGCAGTTGGATTCCTGGTCCAAAAGGGAGCAGAAAACGTATGGGGCCCTTTTCGCTCAGGAGTTTAGTTGCCGAACCATTGCAAATTGCCATACCCACATCTAGGGTTAGGGTTACGAAAATGAGGTTTTTTACGGTGCCCGGAGAGGCTCGCGCATGGCGCAGTTGGATTCCTGGTTCCTGGGGTGGAGTACTATGAGCGTGAAGTGGAATGGTTCAATAATAACAGGTAGTTTTCTATCAAAATTCCTCCAAATGTACATGTGATGCAGTGAAATATGAATAGTTAGAAGGCTTTTATTCTGAAATGCTACATCAGTTTGCTCTGAAAGTTTCTGGGTGAACACCCGGGGTGAGGTACTATGAGTCTGAAGTGGAATGGTTCAATAATAACAGGTAGTTTTCTATCAATATTCCTCCAAATGTGCCAGGCCTTTTTGCATGGCAATTGTCTAACCCTGACTAGCACCTATACGGTGCCCGGAGAGGCCCGCGCATGGCGCAGTTGGATTCCTGGTCCAAAAGGGAGCAGAAAACGTATGGGGCCCTTTTCGCTCAGGAGTTTCGTTGCCGAACCATTGCAAATTGCCATACCCACATCTAGGGTTAGGGTTACAAAAATGAGGTTTTTTACGGTGCCCGGAGAGGCCCGCGCATGGCGCAGTTGGATTCCTGGTCCAAAAGGGAGCAGAAAACGTATGGGGCCCTTTTCGCTCAGGAGTTTCGTTTGCCGAGCAATTGTCTAACCCCGACTAGCACCTAGGGTTAGGGTTACGAAAATGAGGTTTTTTACGGTGCCCGGAGAGGCCCGCGCATGGCGCAGTTGGATTCCTGGTCCAAAAGGGAGCAGAAAACGTATGGGGCCCTTTTCGCTCAGGAGTTTCGTTGCCGAACCATTGCAAATTGCCATACCCACATCTAGGGTTAGGGTTACGAAAATGAGGTTTTTTACGGTGCCCGGAGAGGCCCGCGCATGGCGCAGTTGGATTCCTGGTCCAAAAGGGAGCAGAAAACGTATGGGGCCCTTTTCGCTCAGGAGTTTCGTTGCCGAGCAATTGTCTAACCCCGACTAGCACCTAGGGTTAGGGTTACGAAAATGAGGTTTTTTACGGTGCCCGGAGAGGCCCGCGCATGGCGCAGTTGGATTCCTGGTCCAAAAGGGAGCAGAAAACGTATGGGGCCATTTTCGCTCAGGAGTTTCGTTGCCGAACCATTGCAAATTGCCATACCCACATCTAGGGTTAGGGTTACAAAAATGAGGTTTTTTACGGTGCCCGGAGAGGCCCGCGCATGGCGCAGTTGGATTCCTGGTCCAAAAGGGAGCAGAAAACGTATGGGGCCCTTTTCGCTCAGGAGTTTCGTTGCCGAGCAATTGTCTAACCCCGACTAGCACCTAGGGTTAGGGTTACGAAAATGAGTTTTTTTACGGTGCCCGGAGAGGCCCGCGCATGGCGCAGTTGGATTCCTGGTCCAAAAGGGAGCAGAAAACGTATGGGGCCCTTTTCGCTCAGGAGTTTCGTTGCCGAACCATTGCAAATTGCCATACCCACATCTAGGGTTAGGGTTACAAAAATGAGGTTTTTTACGGTGCCCGGAGAGGCCCGCGCATGGCGCAGTTGGATTCCTGGTCCAAAAGGGAGCAGAAAACGTATGGGGCCCTTTTCGCTCAGGAGTTTCGTTGCCGAGCAATTGTCTAACCCCGACTAGCACCTAGGGTTAGGGTTACGAAAATGAGGTTTTTTACGGTGCCCGGAGAGGCCCGCGCATGGCGCAGTTGGATTCCTGGTCCAAAAGGGAGCAGAAAACGTATGGGGCCCTTTTCGCTCAGGAGTTTCGTTGCCGAACCATTGCAAATTGCCATACCCACATCTAGGGTTAGGGTTACGAAAATGAGGTTTTTTACGGTGCCCGGAGAGGCCCGCGCATGGCGCAGTTGGATTCCTGGTCCAAAAGGGAGCAGAAAACGTATGGGGCCCTTTTCGCTCAGGAGTTTCGTTGCCGAGCAATTGTCTAACCCCGACTAGCACCTAGGGTTAGGGTTACGAAAATGAGGTTTTTTACGGTGCCCGGAGAGGCCCGCGCATGGCGCAGTTGGATTCCTGGTCCAAAAGGGAGCAGAAAACGTATGGGGCCATTTTCGCTCAGGAGTTTCGTTGCCGAACCATTGCAAATTGCCATACCCACATCTAGGGTTAGGGTTACAAAAATGAGGTTTTTTACGGTGCCCGGAGAGGCCCGCGCATGGCGCAGTTGGATTCCTGGTCCAAAAGGGAGCAGAAAACGTATGGGGCCCTTTTCGCTCAGGAGTTTCGTTGCCGAGCAATTGTCTAACCCCGACTAGCACCTAGGGTTAGGGTTACGAAAATGAGTTTTTTTACGGTGCCCGGAGAGGCCCGCGCATGGCGCAGTTGGATTCCTGGTCCAAAAGGGAGCAGAAAACGTATGGGGCCCTTTTCGCTCAGGAGTTTCGTTGCCGAACCATTGCAAATTGCCATACCCACATCTAGGGTTAGGGTTACAAAAATGAGGTTTTTTACGGTGCCCGGAGAGGCCCGCGCATGGCGCAGTTGGATTCCTGGTCCAAAAGGGAGCAGAAAACGTATGGGGCCCTTTTCGCTCAGGAGTTTCGTTTGCCGAGCAATTGTCTAACCCCGACTAGCACCTAGGGTTAGGGTTACGAAAATGAGGTTTTTTACGGTGCCCGGAGAGGCCCGCGCATGGCGCAGTTGGATTCCTGGTCCAAAAGGGAGCAGAAAACGTATGGGGCCCTTTTCGCTCAGGAGTTTCGTTGCCGAACCATTGCAAATTGCCATACCCACATCTAGGGTTAGGGTTACGAAAATGAGGTTTTTTACGGTGCCCGGAGAGGCCCGCGCATGGCGCAGTTGGATTCCTGGTCCAAAAGGGAGCAGAAAACGTATGGGGCCCTTTTCGCTCAGGAGTTTCGTTGCCGAGCAATTGTCTAACCCCGACTAGCACCTAGGGTTAGGGTTACGAAAATGAGGTTTTTTACGGTGCCCGGAGAGGCCCGCGCATGGCGCAGTTGGATTCCTGGTCCAAAAGGGAGCAGAAAACGTATGGGGCCATTTTCGCTCAGGAGTTTCGTTGCCGAACCATTGCAAATTGCCATACCCACATCTAGGGTTAGGGTTACAAAAATGAGGTTTTTTACGGTGCCCGGAGAGGCCCGCGCATGGCGCAGTTGGATTCCTGGTCCAAAAGGGAGCAGAAAACGTATGGGGCCCTTTTCGCTCAGGAGTTTCGTTGCCGAGCAATTGTCTAACCCCGACTAGCACCTAGGGTTAGGGTTACGAAAATGAGTTTTTTTACGGTGCCCGGAGAGGCCCGCGCATGGCGCAGTTGGATTCCTGGTCCAAAAGGGAGCAGAAAACGTATGGGGCCCTTTTCGCTCAGGAGTTTCGTTGCCGAACCATTGCAAATTGCCATACCCACATCTAGGGTTAGGGTTACAAAAATGAGGTTTTTTACGGTGCCCGGAGAGGCCCGCGCATGGCGCAGTTGGATTCCTGGTCCAAAAGGGAGCAGAAAACGTATGGGGCCCTTTTCGCTCAGGAGTTTCGTTGCCGAGCAATTGTCTAACCCCGACTAGCACCTAGGGTTAGGGTTACGAAAATGAGGTTTTTTACGGTGCCCGGAGAGGCCCGCGCATGGCGCAGTTGGATTCCTGGTCCAAAAGGGAGCAGAAAACGTATGGGGCCCTTTTCGCTCAGGAGTTTCGTTGCCGAACCATTGCAAATTGCCATACCCACATCTAGGGTTAGGGTTACGAAAATGAGGTTTTTTACGGTGCCCGGAGAGGCCCGCGCATGGCGCAGTTGGATTCCTGGTCCAAAAGGGAGCAGAAAACGTATGGGGCCCTTTTCGCTCAGGAGTTTCGTTGCCGAGCAATTGTCTAACCCCGACTAGCACCTAGGGTTAGGGTTACGAAAATGAGGTTTTTTACGGTGCCCGGAGAGGCCCGCGCATGGCGCAGTTGGATTCCTGGTCCAAAAGGGAGCAGAAAACGTATGGGGCCATTTTCGCTCAGGAGTTTCGTTGCCGAACCATTGCAAATTGCCATACCCACATCTAGGGTTAGGGTTACAAAAATGAGGTTTTTTACGGTGCCCGGAGAGGCCCGCGCATGGCGCAGTTGGATTCCTGGTCCAAAAGGGAGCAGAAAACGTATGGGGCCCTTTTCGCTCAGGAGTTTCGTTGCCGAGCAATTGTCTAACCCCGACTAGCACCTAGGGTTAGGGTTACGAAAATGAGTTTTTTTACGGTGCCCGGAGAGGCCCGCGCATGGCGCAGTTGGATTCCTGGTCCAAAAGGGAGCAGAAAACGTATGGGGCCCTTTTCGCTCAGGAGTTTCGTTGCCGAACCATTGCAAATTGCCATACCCACATCTAGGGTTAGGGTTACAAAAATGAGGTTTTTTACGGTGCCCGGAGAGGCCCGCGCATGGCGCAGTTGGATTCCTGGTCCAAAAGGGAGCAGAAAACGTATGGGGCCCTTTTCGCTCAGGAGTTTCGTTGCCGAGCAATTGTCTAACCCCGACTAGCACCTAGGGTTAGGGTTACGAAAATGAGGTTTTTTACGGTGCCCGGAGAGGCCCGCGCATGGCGCAGTTGGATTCCTGGTCCAAAAGGGAGCAGAAAACGTATGGGGCCCTTTTCGCTCAGGAGTTTCGTTGCCGAACCATTGCAAATTGCCATACCCACATCTAGGGTTAGGGTTACGAAAATGAGGTTTTTTACGGTGCCCGGAGAGGCCCGCGCATGGCGCAGTTGGATTCCTGGTCCAAAAGGGAGCAGAAAACGTATGGGGCCCTTTTCGCTCAGGAGTTTCGTTGCCGAGCAATTGTCTAACCCCGACTAGCACCTAGGGTTAGGGTTACGAAAATGAGGTTTTTTACGGTGCCCGGAGAGGCCCGCGCATGGCGCAGTTGGATTCCTGGTCCAAAAGGGAGCAGAAAACGTATGGGGCCCTTTTCGCTCAGGAGTTTCGTTGCCGAACCATTGCAAATTGCCATACCCACATCTAGGGTTAGGGTTACAAAAATGAGGTTTTTTACGGTGCCCGGAGAGGCCCGCGCATGGCGCAGTTGGATTCCTGGTCCAAAAGGGAGCAGAAAACGTATGGGGCCCTTTTCGCTCAGGAGTTTCGTTGCCGAGCAATTGTCTAACCCCGACTAGCACCTAGGGTTAGGGTTACGAAAATGAGGTTTTTTACGGTGCCCGGAGAGGCCCGCGCATGGCGCAGTTGGATTCCTGGTCCAAAAGGGAGCAGAAAACGTATGGGGCCCTTTTCGCTCAGGAGTTTCGTTGCCGAACCATTGCAAATTGCCATACCCACATCTAGGGTTAGGGTTACGAAAATGAGGTTTTTTACGGTGCCCGGAGAGGCCCGCGCATGGCGCAGTTGGATTCCTGGTCCAAAAGGGAGCAGAAAACGTATGGGGCCCTTTTCGCTCAGGAGTTTCGTTGCCGAGCAATTGTCTAACCCCGACTAGCACCTAGGGTTAGGGTTACGAAAATGAGGTTTTTTACGGTGCCCGGAGAGGCTCGCGCATGGCGCAGTTGGATTCCTGGTTCCTGGGGTGGAGTACTATGAGCGTGAAGTGGAATGGTTCAATAATAACAGGTAGTTTTCTATCAAAATTCCTCCAAATGTACATGTGATGCAGTGAAATATGAATAGTTAGAAGGCTTTTATTCTGAAATGCTACATCAGTTTGCTCTGAAAGTTTCTGGGTGAACACCCGGGGTGAGGTACTATGAGTCTGAAGTGGAATGGTTCAATAATAACAGGTAGTTTTCTATCAATATTCCTCCAAATGTGCCAGGCCTTTTTGCATGGCAATTGTCTAACCCCGACTAGCACCTATACGGTGCCCGGAGAGGCCCGCGCATGGCGCAGTTGGATTCCTGGTCCAAAAGGGAGCAGAAAACGTATGGGGCCCTTTTCGCTCAGGAGTTTCGTTGCCGAACCATTGCAAATTGCCATACCCACATCTAGGGTTAGGGTTACGAAAATGAGGTTTTTTTCGGTGCCCGGAGAGGCCCGCGCATGGCGCAGTTGGATTCCTGGTCCAAAAGGGAGCAGAAAACGTATGGGGCCCTTTTCGCTCAGGAGTTTCGTTGCCGAGCAATTGTCTAACCCCGACTAGCACCTAGGGTTAGGGTTACGAAAATGAGGTTTTTTACGGTGCCCGGAGAGGCCCGCGCATGGCGCAGTTGGATTCCTGGTCCAAAAGGGAGCAGAAAACGAATGGGGCCCTTTTCGCTCAGGAGTTTCGTTGCCGAACCATTGCAAATTGCCATACCCACATCTAGGGTTAGGGTTACGAAAATGAGGTTTTTTACGGTGCCCGGAGAGGCCCGCGCATGGCGCAGTTGGATTCCTGGTCCAAAAGGGAGCAGAAAACGTATGGGGCCCTTTTCGCTCAGGAGTTTCGTTTGCCGAGCAATTGTCTAACCCCGACTAGCACCTAGGGTTAGGGTTACGAAAATGAGGTTTTTTACGGTGCCCGGAGAGGCCCGCGCATGGCGCAGTTGGATTCCTGGTCCAAAAGGGAGCAGAAAACGTATGGGGCCCTTTTCGCTCAGGAGTTTCGTTGCCGAACCATTGCAAATTGCCATACCCACATCTAGGGTTAGGGTTACGAAAATGAGGTTTTTTACGGTGCCCGGAGAGGCCCGCGCATGGCGCAGTTGGATTCCTGGTCCAAAAGGGAGCAGAAAACGTATGGGGCCCTTTTCGCTCAGGAGTTTCGTTGCCGAGCAATTGTCTAACCCCGACTAGCACCTAGGGTTAGGGTTACGAAAATGAGTTTTTTTACGGTGCCCGGAGAGGCCCGCGCATGGCGCAGTTGGATTCCTGGTCCAAAAGGGAGCAGAAAACGTATGGGGCCCTTTTCGCTCAGGAGTTTCGTTGCCGAACCATTGCAAATTGCCATACCCACATCTAGGGTTAGGGTTACAAAAATGAGGTTTTTTACGGTGCCCGGAGAGGCCCGCGCATGGCGCAGTTGGATTCCTGGTCCAAAAGGGAGCAGAAAACGTATGGGGCCCTTTTCGCTCAGGAGTTTCGTTGCCGAGCAATTGTCTAACCCCGACTAGCACCTAGGGTTAGGGTTACGAAAATGAGGTTTTTTACGGTGCCCGGAGAGGCCCGCGCATGGCGCAGTTGGATTCCTGGTCCAAAAGGGAGCAGAAAACGTATGGGGCCCTTTTCGCTCAGGAGTTTCGTTGCCGAACCATTGCAAATTGCCATACCCACATCTAGGGTTAGGGTTACGAAAATGAGGTTTTTTACGGTGCCCGGAGAGGCCCGCGCATGGCGCAGTTGGATTCCTGGTCCAAAAGGGAGCAGAAAACGTATGGGGCCCTTTTCGCTCAGGAGTTTCGTTGCCGAGCAATTGTCTAACCCCGACTAGCACCTAGGGTTAGGGTTACGAAAATGAGGTTTTTTACGGTGCCCGGAGAGGCCCGCGCATGGCGCAGTTGGATTCCTGGTCCAAAAGGGAGCAGAAAACGTATGGGGCCATTTTCGCTCAGGAGTTTCGTTGCCGAACCATTGCAAATTGCCATACCCACATCTAGGGTTAGGGTTACAAAAATGAGGTTTTTTACGGTGCCCGGAGAGGCCCGCGCATGGCGCAGTTGGATTCCTGGTCCAAAAGGGAGCAGAAAACGTATGGGGCCCTTTTCGCTCAGGAGTTTCGTTGCCGAGCAATTGTCTAACCCCGACTAGCACCTAGGGTTAGGGTTACGAAAATGAGTTTTTTTACGGTGCCCGGAGAGGCCCGCGCATGGCGCAGTTGGATTCCTGGTCCAAAAGGGAGCAGAAAACGTATGGGGCCCTTTTCGCTCAGGAGTTTCGTTGCCGAACCATTGCAAATTGCCATACCCACATCTAGGGTTAGGGTTACAAAAATGAGGTTTTTTACGGTGCCCGGAGAGGCCCGCGCATGGCGCAGTTGGATTCCTGGTCCAAAAGGGAGCAGAAAACGTATGGGGCCCTTTTCGCTCAGGAGTTTCGTTGCCGAGCAATTGTCTAACCCCGACTAGCACCTAGGGTTAGGGTTACGAAAATGAGGTTTTTTACGGTGCCCGGAGAGGCCCGCGCATGGCGCAGTTGGATTCCTGGTCCAAAAGGGAGCAGAAAACGTATGGGGCCCTTTTCGCTCAGGAGTTTCGTTGCCGAACCATTGCAAATTGCCATACCCACATCTAGGGTTAGGGTTACGAAAATGAGGTTTTTTACGGTGCCCGGAGAGGCCCGCGCATGGCGCAGTTGGATTCCTGGTCCAAAAGGGAGCAGAAAACGTATGGGGCCCTTTTCGCTCAGGAGTTTCGTTGCCGAGCAATTGTCTAACCCCGACTAGCACCTAGGGTTAGGGTTACGAAAATGAGGTTTTTTACGGTGCCCGGAGAGGCCCGCGCATGGCGCAGTTGGATTCCTGGTCCAAAAGGGAGCAGAAAACGTATGGGGCCCTTTTCGCTCAGGAGTTTCGTTGCCGAACCATTGCAAATTGCCATACCCACATCTAGGGTTAGGGTTACAAAAATGAGGTTTTTTACGGTGCCCGGAGAGGCCCGCGCATGGCGCAGTTGGATTCCTGGTCCAAAAGGGAGCAGAAAACGTATGGGGCCCTTTTCGCTCAGGAGTTTCGTTGCCGAGCAATTGTCTAACCCCGACTAGCACCTAGGGTTAGGGTTACGAAAATGAGGTTTTTTACGGTGCCCGGAGAGGCCCGCGCATGGCGCAGTTGGATTCCTGGTCCAAAAGGGAGCAGAAAACGTATGGGGCCCTTTTCGCTCAGGAGTTTCGTTGCCGAACCATTGCAAATTGCCATACCCACATCTAGGGTTAGGGTTACGAAAATGAGGTTTTTTACGGTGCCCGGAGAGGCCCGCGCATGGCGCAGTTGGATTCCTGGTCCAAAAGGGAGCAGAAAACGTATGGGGCCCTTTTCGCTCAGGAGTTTCGTTGCCGAGCAATTGTCTAACCCCGACTAGCACCTAGGGTTAGGGTTACGAAAATGAGGTTTTTTACGGTGCCCGGAGAGGCTCGCGCATGGCGCAGTTGGATTCCTGGTTCCTGGGGTGGAGTACTATGAGCGTGAAGTGGAATGGTTCAATAATAACAGGTAGTTTTCTATCAAAATTCCTCCAAATGTACATGTGATGCAGTGAAATATGAATAGTTAGAAGGCTTTTATTCTGAAATGCTACATCAGTTTGCTCTGAAAGTTTCTGGGTGAACACCCGGGGTGAGGTACTATGAGTCTGAAGTGGAATGGTTCAATAATAACAGGTAGTTTTCTATCAATATTCCTCCAAATGTGCCAGGCCTTTTTGCATGGCAATTGTCTAACCCCGACTAGCACCTATACGGTGCCCGGAGAGGCCCGCGCATGGCGCAGTTGGATTCCTGGTCCAAAAGGGAGCAGAAAACGTATGGGGCCCTTTTCGCTCAGGAGTTTCGTTGCCGAACCATTGCAAATTGCCATACCCACATCTAGGGTTAGGGTTACGAAAATGAGGTTTTTTTCGGTGCCCGGAGAGGCCCGCGCATGGCGCAGTTGGATTCCTGGTCCAAAAGGGAGCAGAAAACGTATGGGGCCCTTTTCGCTCAGGAGTTTCGTTGCCGAGCAATTGTCTAACCCCGACTAGCACCTAGGGTTAGGGTTACGAAAATGAGGTTTTTTACGGTGCCCGGAGAGGCCCGCGCATGGCGCAGTTGGATTCCTGGTCCAAAAGGGAGCAGAAAACGTATGGGGCCCTTTTCGCTCAGGAGTTTCGTTGCCGAACCATTGCAAATTGCCATACCCACATCTAGGGTTAGGGTTACGAAAATGAGGTTTTTTACGGTGCCCGGAGAGGCCCGCGCATGGCGCAGTTGGATTCCTGGTCCAAAAGGGAGCAGAAAACGTATGGGGCCCTTTTCGCTCAGGAGTTTCGTTGCCGAGCAATTGTCTAACCCCGACTAGCACCTAGGGTTAGGGTTACGAAAATGAGGTTTTTTACGGTGCCCGGAGAGGCCCGCGCATGGCGCAGTTGGATTCCTGGTCCAAAAGGGAGCAGAAAACGTATGGGGCCCTTTTCGCTCAGGAGTTTCGTTGCCGAGCAATTGTCTAACCCCGACTAGCACCTAGGGTTAGGGTTACGAAAATGAGGTTTTTTACGGTGCCCGGAGAGGCCCGCGCATGGCGCAGTTGGATTCCTGGTCCAAAAGGGAGCAGAAAACGTATGGGGCCATTTTCGCTCAGGAGTTTCGTTGCCGAACCATTGCAAATTGCCATACCCACATCTAGGGTTAGGGTTACAAAAATGAGGTTTTTTACGGTGCCCGGAGAGGCCCGCGCATGGCGCAGTTGGATTCCTGGTCCAAAAGGGAGCAGAAAACGTATGGGGCCCTTTTCGCTCAGGAGTTTCGTTGCCGAGCAATTGTCTAACCCCGACTAGCACCTAGGGTTAGGGTTACGAAAATGAGTTTTTTTACGGTGCCCGGAGAGGCCCGCGCATGGCGCAGTTGGATTCCTGGTCCAAAAGGGAGCAGAAAACGTATGGGGCCCTTTTCGCTCAGGAGTTTCGTTGCCGAACCATTGCAAATTGCCATACCCACATCTAGGGTTAGGGTTACAAAAATGAGGTTTTTTACGGTGCCCGGAGAGGCCCGCGCATGGCGCAGTTGGATTCCTGGTCCAAAAGGGAGCAGAAAACGTATGGGGCCCTTTTCGCTCAGGAGTTTCGTTGCCGAGCAATTGTCTAACCCCGACTAGCACCTAGGGTTAGGGTTACGAAAATGAGGTTTTTTACGGTGCCCGGAGAGGCCCGCGCATGGCGCAGTTGGATTCCTGGTCCAAAAGGGAGCAGAAAACGTATGGGGCCCTTTTCGCTCAGGAGTTTCGTTGCCGAACCATTGCAAATTGCCATACCCACATCTAGGGTTAGGGTTACGAAAATGAGGTTTTTTACGGTGCCCGGAGAGGCCCGCGCATGGCGCAGTTGGATTCCTGGTCCAAAAGGGAGCAGAAAACGTATGGGGCCCTTTTCGCTCAGGAGTTTCGTTGCCGAGCAATTGTCTAACCCCGACTAGCACCTAGGGTTAGGGTTACGAAAATGAGGTTTTTTACGGTGCCCGGAGAGGCCCGCGCATGGCGCAGTTGGATTCCTGGTCCAAAAGGGAGCAGAAAACGTATGGGGCCCTTTTCGCTCAGGAGTTTCGTTGCCGAACCATTGCAAATTGCCATACCCACATCTAGGGTTAGGGTTACAAAAATGAGGTTTTTTACGGTGCCCGGAGAGGCCCGCGCATGGCGCAGTTGGATTCCTGGTCCAAAAGGGAGCAGAAAACGTATGGGGCCCTTTTCGCTCAGGAGTTTCGTTGCCGAGCAATTGTCTAACCCCGACTAGCACCTAGGGTTAGGGTTACGAAAATGAGGTTTTTTACGGTGCCCGGAGAGGCCCGCGCATGGCGCAGTTGGATTCCTGGTCCAAAAGGGAGCAGAAAACGTATGGGGCCCTTTTCGCTCAGGAGTTTCGTTGCCGAACCATTGCAAATTGCCATACCCACATCTAGGGTTAGGGTTACGAAAATGAGGTTTTTTACGGTGCCCGGAGAGGCCCGCGCATGGCGCAGTTGGATTCCTGGTCCAAAAGGGAGCAGAAAACGTATGGGGCCCTTTTCGCTCAGGAGTTTCGTTGCCGAGCAATTGTCTAACCCCGACTAGCACCTAGGGTTAGGGTTACGAAAATGAGGTTTTTTACGGTGCCCGGAGAGGCTCGCGCATGGCGCAGTTGGATTCCTGGTTCCTGGGGTGGAGTACTATGAGCGTGAAGTGGAATGGTTCAATAATAACAGGTAGTTTTCTATCAAAATTCCTCCAAATGTACATGTGATGCAGTGAAATATGAATAGTTAGAAGGCTTTTATTCTGAAATGCTACATCAGTTTGCTCTGAAAGTTTCTGGGTGAACACCCGGGGTGAGGTACTATGAGTCTGAAGTGGAATGGTTCAATAATAACAGGTAGTTTTCTATCAATATTCCTCCAAATGTGCCAGGCCTTTTTGCATGGCAATTGTCTAACCCCGACTAGCACCTATACGGTGCCCGGAGAGGCCCGCGCATGGCGCAGTTGGATTCCTGGTCCAAAAGGGAGCAGAAAACGTATGGGGCCCTTTTCGCTCAGGAGTTTCGTTGCCGAACCATTGCAAATTGCCATACCCACATCTAGGGTTAGGGTTACGAAAATGAGGTTTTTTTCGGTGCCCGGAGAGGCCCGCGCATGGCGCAGTTGGATTCCTGGTCCAAAAGGGAGCAGAAAACGTATGGGGCCCTTTTCGCTCAGGAGTTTCGTTGCCGAGCAATTGTCTAACCCCGACTAGCACCTAGGGTTAGGGTTACGAAAATGAGGTTTTTTACGGTGCCCGGAGAGGCCCGCGCATGGCGCAGTTGGATTCCTGGTCCAAAAGGGAGCAGAAAACGTATGGGGCCCTTTTCGCTCAGGAGTTTCGTTGCCGAACCATTGCAAATTGCCATACCCACATCTAGGGTTAGGGTTACGAAAATGAGGTTTTTTACGGTGCCCGGAGAGGCCCGCGCATGGCGCAGTTGGATTCCTGGTCCAAAAGGGAGCAGAAAACGTATGGGGCCCTTTTCGCTCAGGAGTTTCGTTGCCGAGCAATTGTCTAACCCCGACTAGCACCTAGGGTTAGGGTTACGAAAATGAGGTTTTTTACGGTGCCCGGAGAGGCCCGCGCATGGCGCAGTTGGATTCCTGGTCCAAAAGGGAGCAGAAAACGTATGGGGCCCTTTTCGCTCAGGAGTTTCGTTGCCGAACCATTGCAAATTGCCATACCCACATCTAGGGTTAGGGTTACAAAAATGAGGTTTTTTACGGTGCCCGGAGAGGCCCGCGCATGGCGCAGTTGGATTCCTGGTCCAAAAGGGAGCAGAAAACGTATGGGGCCCTTTTCGCTCAGGAGTTTCGTTGCCGAGCAATTGTCTAACCCCGACTAGCACCTAGGGTTAGGGTTACGAAAATGAGGTTTTTTACGGTGCCCGGAGAGGCCCGCGCATGGCGCAGTTGGATTCCTGGTCCAAAAGGGAGCAGAAAACGTATGGGGCCCTTTTCGCTCAGGAGTTTCGTTGCCGAACCATTGCAAATTGCCATACCCACATCTAGGGTTAGGGTTACGAAAATGAGGTTTTTTACGGTGCCCGGAGAGGCCCGCGCATGGCGCAGTTGGATTCCTGGTCCAAAAGGGAGCAGAAAACGTATGGGGCCCTTTTCGCTCAGGAGTTTCGTTGCCGAGCAATTGTCTAACCCCGACTAGCACCTAGGGTTAGGGTTACGAAAATGAGGTTTTTTACGGTGCCCGGAGAGGCTCGCGCATGGCGCAGTTGGATTCCTGGTTCCTGGGGTGGAGTACTATGAGCGTGAAGTGGAATGGTTCAATAATAACAGGTAGTTTTCTATCAAAATTCCTCCAAATGTACATGTGATGCAGTGAAATATGAATAGTTAGAAGGCTTTTATTCTGAAATGCTACATCAGTTTGCTCTGAAAGTTTCTGGGTGAACACCCGGGGTGAGGTACTATGAGTCTGAAGTGGAATGGTTCAATAATAACAGGTAGTTTTCTATCAATATTCCTCCAAATGTGCCAGGCCTTTTTGCATGGCAATTGTCTAACCCCGACTAGCACCTATACGGTGCCCGGAGAGGCCCGCGCATGGCGCAGTTGGATTCCTGGTCCAAAAGGGAGCAGAAAACGTATGGGGCCCTTTTCGCTCAGGAGTTTCGTTGCCGAACCATTGCAAATTGCCATACCCACATCTAGGGTTAGGGTTACGAAAATGAGGTTTTTTTCGGTGCCCGGAGAGGCCCGCGCATGGCGCAGTTGGATTCCTGGTCCAAAAGGGAGCAGAAAACGTATGGGGCCCTTTTCGCTCAGGAGTTTCGTTGCCGAGCAATTGTCTAACCCCGACTAGCACCTAGGGTTAGGGTTACGAAAATGAGTTTTTTTACGGTGCCCGGAGAGGCCCGCGCATGGCGCAGTTGGATTCCTGGTCCAAAAGGGAGCAGAAAACGTATGGGGCCCTTTTCGCTCAGGAGTTTCGTTGCCGAACCATTGCAAATTGCCATACCCACATCTAGGGTTAGGGTTACAAAAATGAGGTTTTTTACGGTGCCCGGAGAGGCCCGCGCATGGCGCAGTTGGATTCCTGGTCCAAAAGGGAGCAGAAAACGTATGGGGCCCTTTTCGCTCAGGAGTTTCGTTGCCGAGCAATTGTCTAACCCCGACTAGCACCTAGGGTTAGGGTTACGAAAATGAGGTTTTTTACGGTGCCCGGAGAGGCCCGCGCATGGCGCAGTTGGATTCCTGGTCCAAAAGGGAGCAGAAAACGTATGGGGCCCTTTTCGCTCAGGAGTTTCGTTGCCGAACCATTGCAAATTGCCATACTCACATCTAGGGTTAGGGTTACGAAAATGAGTTTTTTTACGGTGCCCGGAGAGGCCCGCGCATGGCGCAGTTGGATTCCTGGTCCAAAAGGGAGCAGAAAACGTATGGGGCCCTTTTCGCTCAGGAGTTTCGTTGCCGAGCAATTGTCTAACCCCGACTAGCACCTAGGGTTAGGGTTACGAAAATGAGGTTTTTTACGGTGCCCGGAGAGGCCCGCGCATGGCGCAGTTGGATTCCTGGTCCAAAAGGGAGCAGAAAACGTATGGGGCCCTTTTCGCTCAGGAGTTTCGTTGCCGAACCATTGCAAATTGCCATACCCACATCTAGGGTTAGGGTTACAAAAATGAGGTTTTTTACGGTGCCCGGAGAGGCCCGCGCATGGCGCAGTTGGATTCCTGGTCCAAAAGGGAGCAGAAAACGTATGGGGCCCTTTTCGCTCAGGAGTTTCGTTGCCGAGCAATTGTCTAACCCCGACTAGCACCTAGGGTTAGGGTTACGAAAATGAGGTTTTTTACGGTGCCCGGAGAGGCCCGCGCATGGCGCAGTTGGATTCCTGGTCCAAAAGGGAGCAGAAAACGTATGGGGCCCTTTTCGCTCAGGAGTTTAGTTGCCGAACCATTGCAAATTGCCATACCCACATCTAGGGTTAGGGTTACGAAAATGAGGTTTTTTACGGTGCCCGGAGAGGCTCGCGCATGGCGCAGTTGGATTCCTGGTTCCTGGGGTGGAGTACTATGAGCGTGAAGTGGAATGGTTCAATAATAACAGGTAGTTTTCTATCAAAATTCCTCCAAATGTACATGTGATGCAGTGAAATATGAATAGTTAGAAGGCTTTTATTCTGAAATGCTACATCAGTTTGCTCTGAAAGTTTCTGGGTGAACACCCGGGGTGAGGTACTATGAGTCTGAAGTGGAATGGTTCAATAATAACAGGTAGTTTTCTATCAATATTCCTCCAAATGTGCCAGGCCTTTTTGCATGGCAATTGTCTAACCCTGACTAGCACCTATACGGTGCCCGGAGAGGCCCGCGCATGGCGCAGTTGGATTCCTGGTCCAAAAGGGAGCAGAAAACGTATGGGGCCCTTTTCGCTCAGGAGTTTCGTTGCCGAACCATTGCAAATTGCCATACCCACATCTAGGGTTAGGGTTACGAAAATGAGGTTTTTTACGGTGCCCGGAGAGGCCCGCGCATGGCGCAGTTGGATTCCTGGTCCAAAAGGGAGCAGAAAACGTATGGGGCCCTTTTCGCTCAGGAGTTTCGTTGCCGAGCAATTGTCTAACCCCGACTAGCACCTAGGGTTAGGGTTACGAAAATGAGGTTTTTTACGGTGCCCGGAGAGGCCCGCGCATGGCGCAGTTGGATTCCTGGTCCAAAAGGGAGCAGAAAACGTATGGGGCCCTTTTCGCTCAGGAGTTTCGTTGCCGAACCATTGCAAATTGCCATACCCACATCTAGGGTTAGGGTTACGAAAATGAGGTTTTTTACGGTGCCCGGAGAGGCCCGCGCATGGCGCAGTTGGATTCCTGGTCCAAAAGGGAGCAGAAAACGTATGGGGCCCTTTTCGCTCAGGAGTTTCGTTGCCGAACCATTGCAAATTGCCATACCCACATCTAGGGTTAGGGTTACGAAAATGAGGTTTTTTACGGTGCCCGGAGAGGCCCGCGCATGGCGCAGTTGGATTCCTGGTCCAAAAGGGAGCAGAAAACGTATGGGGCCCTTTTCGCTCAGGAGTTTCGTTGCCGAGCAATTGTCTAACCCCGACTAGCACCTAGGGTTAGGGTTACGAAAATGAGGTTTTTTACGGTGCCCGGAGAGGCCCGCGCATGGCGCAGTTGGATTCCTGGTCCAAAAGGGAGCAGAAAACGTATGGGGCCCTTTTCGCTCAGGAGTTTAGTTGCCGAACCATTGCAAATTGCCATACCCACATCTAGGGTTAGGGTTACGAAAATGAGGTTTTTTACGGTGCCCGGAGAGGCCCGCGCATGGCGCAGTTGGATTCCTGGTTCCTGGGGTGGAGTACTATGAGCGTGAAGTGGAATGGTTCAATAATAACAGGTAGTTTTCTATCAAAATTCCTCCAAATGTACATGTGATGCAGTGAAATATGAATAGTTAGAAGGCTTTTATTCTGAAATGCTACATCAGTTTGCTCTGAAAGTTTCTGGGTGAACACCCGGGGTGAGGTACTATGAGTCTGAAGTGGAATGGTTCAATAATAACAGGTAGTTTTCTATCAATATTCCTCCAAATGTGCCAGGCCTTTTTGCATGGCAATTGTCTAACCCCGACTAGCACCTATACGGTGCCCGGAGAGGCCCGCGCATGGCGCAGTTGGATTCCTGGTCCAAAAGGGAGCAGAAAACGTATGGGGCCCTTTTCGCTCAGGAGTTTCGTTGCCGAACCATTGCAAATTGCCATACCCACATCTAGGGTTAGGGTTACGAAAATGAGGTTTTTTACGGTGCCCGGAGAGGCCCGCGCATGGCGCAGTTGGATTCCTGGTCCAAAAGGGAGCAGAAAACGTATGGGGCCCTTTTCGCTCAGGAGTTTCGTTGCCGAGCAATTGTCTAACCCCGACTAGCACCTAGGGTTAGGGTTACGAAAATGAGGTTTTTTACGGTGCCCGGAGAGGCCCGCGCATGGCGCAGTTGGATTCCTGGTCCAAAAGGGAGCAGAAAACGTATGGGGCCCTTTTCGCTCAGGAGTTTCGTTGCCGAACCATTGCAAATTGCCATACCCACATCTAGGGTTAGGGTTACAAAAATGAGGTTTTTTACGGTGCCCGGAGAGGCCCGCGCATGGCGCAGTTGGATTCCTGGTCCAAAAGGGAGCAGAAAACGTATGGGGCCCTTTTCGCTCAGGAGTTTCGTTGCCGAGCAATTGTCTAACCCCGACTAGCACCTAGGGTTAGGGTTACGAAAATGAGGTTTTTTACGGTGCCCGGAGAGGCCCGCGCATGGCGCAGTTGGATTCCTGGTCCAAAAGGGAGCAGAAAACGTATGGGGCCCTTTTCGCTCAGGAGTTTCGTTGCCGAACCATTGCAAATTGCCATACCCACATCTAGGGTTAGGGTTACGAAAATGAGGTTTTTTACGGTGCCCGGAGAGGCCCGCGCATGGCGCAGTTGGATTCCTGGTCCAAAAGGGAGCAGAAAACGTATGGGGCCCTTTTCGCTCAGGAGTTTCGTTGCCGAGCAATTGTTTAACCCCGACTAGCACCTAGGGTTAGGGTTACGAAAATGAGGTTTTTTACGGTGCCCGGAGAGGCTCGCGCATGGCGCAGTTGGATTCCTGGTTCCTGGGGTGGAGTACTATGAGCGTGAAGTGGAATGGTTCAATAATAACAGGTAGTTTTCTATCAAAATTCCTCCAAATGTACATGTGATGCAGTGAAATATGAATAGTTAGAAGGCTTTTATTCTGAAATGCTACATCAGTTTGCTCTGAAAGTTTCTGGGTGAACACCCGGGGTGAGGTACTATGAGTCTGAAGTGGAATGGTTCAATAATAACAGGTAGTTTTCTATCAATATTCCTCCAAATGTGCCAGGCCTTTTTGCATGGCAATTGTCTAACCCCGACTAGCACCTATACGGTGCCCGGAGAGGCCCGCGCATGGCGCAGTTGGATTCCTGGTCCAAAAGGGAGCAGAAAACGTATGGGGCCCTTTTCGCTCAGGAGTTTCGTTGCCGAACCATTGCAAATTGCCATACCCACATCTAGGGTTAGGGTTACGAAAATGAGGTTTTTTTCGGTGCCCGGAGAGGCCCGCGCATGGCGCAGTTGGATTCCTGGTCCAAAAGGGAGCAGAAAACGTATGGGGCCCTTTTCGCTCAGGAGTTTCGTTGCCGAGCAATTGTCTAACCCCGACTAGCACCTAGGGTTAGGGTTACGAAAATGAGTTTTTTTACGGTGCCCGGAGAGGCCCGCGCATGGCGCAGTTGGATTCCTGGTCCAAAAGGGAGCAGAAAACGTATGGGGCCCTTTTCGCTCAGGAGTTTCGTTGCCGAACCATTGCAAATTGCCATACCCACATCTAGGGTTAGGGTTACAAAAATGAGGTTTTTTACGGTGCCCGGAGAGGCCCGCGCATGGCGCAGTTGGATTCCTGGTCCAAAAGGGAGCAGAAAACGTATGGGGCCCTTTTCGCTCAGGAGTTTCGTTGCCGAGCAATTGTCTAACCCCGACTAGCACCTAGGGTTAGGGTTACGAAAATGAGGTTTTTTACGGTGCCCGGAGAGGCCCGCGCATGGCGCAGTTGGATTCCTGGTCCAAAAGGGAGCAGAAAACGTATGGGGCCCTTTTCGCTCAGGAGTTTCGTTGCCGAACCATTGCAAATTGCCATACTCACATCTAGGGTTAGGGTTACGAAAATGAGTTTTTTTACGGTGCCCGGAGAGGCCCGCGCATGGCGCAGTTGGATTCCTGGTCCAAAAGGGAGCAGAAAACGTATGGGGCCCTTTTCGCTCAGGAGTTTCGTTGCCGAGCAATTGTCTAACCCCGACTAGCACCTAGGGTTAGGGTTACGAAAATGAGGTTTTTTACGGTGCCCGGAGAGGCCCGCGCATGGCGCAGTTGGATTCCTGGTCCAAAAGGGAGCAGAAAACGTATGGGGCCCTTTTCGCTCAGGAGTTTCGTTGCCGAACCATTGCAAATTGCCATACCCACATCTAGGGTTAGGGTTACAAAAATGAGGTTTTTTACGGTGCCCGGAGAGGCCCACGCATGGCGCAGTTGGATTCCTGGTCCAAAAGGGAGCAGAAAACGTATGGGGCCCTTTTCGCTCAGGAGTTTCGTTGCCGAGCAATTGTCTAACCCCGACTAGCACCTAGGGTTAGGGTTACGAAAATGAGGTTTTTTACGGTGCCCGGAGAGGCCCGCGCATGGCGCAGTTGGATTCCTGGTCCAAAAGGGAGCAGAAAACGTATGGGGCCCTTTTCGCTCAGGAGTTTCGTTGCCGAACCATTGCAAATTGCCATACCCACATCTAGGGTTAGGGTTACGAAAATGAGGTTTTTTACGGTGCCCGGAGAGGCCCGCGCATGGCGCAGTTGGATTCCTGGTCCAAAAGGGAGCAGAAAACGTATGGGGCCCTTTTCGCTCAGGAGTTTCGTTGCCGAGCAATTGTCTAACCCCGACTAGCACCTAGGGTTAGGGTTACGAAAATGAGGTTTTTTACGGTGCCCGGAGAGGCCCGCGCATGGCGCAGTTGGATTCCTGGTCCAAAAGGGAGCAGAAAACGTATGGGGCCCTTTTCGCTCAGGAGTTTCGTTGCCGAACCATTGCAAATTGCCATACTCACATCTAGGGTTAGGGTTACGAAAATGAGTTTTTTTACGGTGCCCGGAGAGGCCCGCGCATGGCGCAGTTGGATTCCTGGTCCAAAAGGGAGCAGAAAACGTATGGGGCCCTTTTCGCTCAGGAGTTTCGTTGCCGAGCAATTGTCTAACCCCGACTAGCACCTAGGGTTAGGGTTACGAAAATGAGGTTTTTTACGGTGCCCGGAGAGGCCCGCGCATGGCGCAGTTGGATTCCTGGTCCAAAAGGGAGCAGAAAACGTATGGGGCCCTTTTCGCTCAGGAGTTTCGTTGCCGAACCATTGCAAATTGCCATACCCACATCTAGGGTTAGGGTTACAAAAATGAGGTTTTTTACGGTGCCCGGAGAGGCCCACGCATGGCGCAGTTGGATTCCTGGTCCAAAAGGGAGCAGAAAACGTATGGGGCCCTTTTCGCTCAGGAGTTTCGTTGCCGAGCAATTGTCTAACCCCGACTAGCACCTAGGGTTAGGGTTACGAAAATGAGGTTTTTTACGGTGCCCGGAGAGGCCCGCGCATGGCGCAGTTGGATTCCTGGTCCAAAAGGGAGCAGAAAACGTATGGGGCCCTTTTCGCTCAGGAGTTTAGTTGCCGAACCATTGCAAATTGCCATACCCACATCTAGGGTTAGGGTTACGAAAATGAGGTTTTTTACGGTGCCCGGAGAGGCTCGCGCATGGCGCAGTTGGATTCCTGGTTCCTGGGGTGGAGTACTATGAGCGTGAAGTGGAATGGTTCAATAATAACAGGTAGTTTTCTATCAAAATTCCTCCAAATGTACATGTGATGCAGTGAAATATGAATAGTTAGAAGGCTTTTATTCTGAAATGCTACATCAGTTTGCTCTGAAAGTTTCTGGGTGAACACCCGGGGTGAGGTACTATGAGTCTGAAGTGGAATGGTTCAATAATAACAGGTAGTTTTCTATCAATATTCCTCCAAATGTGCCAGGCCTTTTTGCATGGCAATTGTCTAACCCTGACTAGCACCTATACGGTGCCCGGAGAGGCCCGCGCATGGCGCAGTTGGATTCCTGGTCCAAAAGGGAGCAGAAAACGTATGGGGCCCTTTTCGCTCAGGAGTTTCGTTGCCGAACCATTGCAAATTGCCATACCCACATCTAGGGTTAGGGTTACAAAAATGAGGTTTTTTACGGTGCCCGGAGAGGCCCGCGCATGGCGCAGTTGGATTCCTGGTCCAAAAGGGAGCAGAAAACGTATGGGGCCCTTTTCGCTCAGGAGTTTCGTTTGCCGAGCAATTGTCTAACCCCGACTAGCACCTAGGGTTAGGGTTACAAAAATGAGGTTTTTTACGGTGCCCGGAGAGGCCCGCGCATGGCGCAGTTGGATTCCTGGTCCAAAAGGGAGCAGAAAACGTATGGGGCCCTTTTCGCTCAGGAGTTTCGTTGCCGAACCATTGCAAATTGCCATACTCACATCTAGGGTTAGGGTTACGAAAATGAGTTTTTTTACGGTGCCCGGAGAGGCCCGCGCATGGCGCAGTTGGATTCCTGGTCCAAAAGGGAGCAGAAAACGTATGGGGCCCTTTTCGCTCAGGAGTTTCGTTGCCGAGCAATTGTCTAACCCCGACTAGCACCTAGGGTTAGGGTTACGAAAATGAGGTTTTTTACGGTGCCCGGAGAGGCCCGCGCATGGCGCAGTTGGATTCCTGGTCCAAAAGGGAGCAGAAAACGTATGGGGCCCTTTTCGCTCAGGAGTTTCGTTGCCGAACCATTGCAAATTGCCATACCCACATCTAGGGTTAGGGTTACAAAAATGAGGTTTTTTACGGTGCCCGGAGAGGCCCACGCATGGCGCAGTTGGATTCCTGGTCCAAAAGGGAGCAGAAAACGTATGGGGCCCTTTTCGCTCAGGAGTTTCGTTGCCGAGCAATTGTCTAACCCCGACTAGCACCTAGGGTTAGGGTTACGAAAATGAGGTTTTTTACGGTGCCCGGAGAGGCCCGCGCATGGCGCAGTTGGATTCCTGGTCCAAAAGGGAGCAGAAAACGTATGGGGCCCTTTTCGCTCAGGAGTTTCGTTGCCGAACCATTGCAAATTGCCATACCCACATCTAGGGTTAGGGTTACGAAAATGAGGTTTTTTACGGTGCCCGGAGAGGCCCGCGCATGGCGCAGTTGGATTCCTGGTCCAAAAGGGAGCAGAAAACGTATGGGGCCCTTTTCGCTCAGGAGTTTCGTTGCCGAGCAATTGTCTAACCCCGACTAGCACCTAGGGTTAGGGTTACGAAAATGAGGTTTTTTACGGTGCCCGGAGAGGCCCGCGCATGGCGCAGTTGGATTCCTGGTCCAAAAGGGAGCAGAAAACGTATGGGGCCCTTTTCGCTCAGGAGTTTCGTTGCCGAACCATTGCAAATTGCCATACTCACATCTAGGGTTAGGGTTACGAAAATGAGTTTTTTTACGGTGCCCGGAGAGGCCCGCGCATGGCGCAGTTGGATTCCTGGTCCAAAAGGGAGCAGAAAACGTATGGGGCCCTTTTCGCTCAGGAGTTTCGTTGCCGAGCAATTGTCTAACCCCGACTAGCACCTAGGGTTAGGGTTACGAAAATGAGGTTTTTTACGGTGCCCGGAGAGGCCCGCGCATGGCGCAGTTGGATTCCTGGTCCAAAAGGGAGCAGAAAACGTATGGGGCCCTTTTCGCTCAGGAGTTTCGTTGCCGAACCATTGCAAATTGCCATACCCACATCTAGGGTTAGGGTTACAAAAATGAGGTTTTTTACGGTGCCCGGAGAGGCCCACGCATGGCGCAGTTGGATTCCTGGTCCAAAAGGGAGCAGAAAACGTATGGGGCCCTTTTCGCTCAGGAGTTTCGTTGCCGAGCAATTGTCTAACCCCGACTAGCACCTAGGGTTAGGGTTACGAAAATGAGGTTTTTTACGGTGCCCGGAGAGGCCCGCGCATGGCGCAGTTGGATTCCTGGTCCAAAAGGGAGCAGAAAACGTATGGGGCCCTTTTCGCTCAGGAGTTTAGTTGCCGAACCATTGCAAATTGCCATACCCACATCTAGGGTTAGGGTTACGAAAATGAGGTTTTTTACGGTGCCCGGAGAGGCTCGCGCATGGCGCAGTTGGATTCCTGGTTCCTGGGGTGGAGTACTATGAGCGTGAAGTGGAATGGTTCAATAATAACAGGTAGTTTTCTATCAAAATTCCTCCAAATGTACATGTGATGCAGTGAAATATGAATAGTTAGAAGGCTTTTATTCTGAAATGCTACATCAGTTTGCTCTGAAAGTTTCTGGGTGAACACCCGGGGTGAGGTACTATGAGTCTGAAGTGGAATGGTTCAATAATAACAGGTAGTTTTCTATCAATATTCCTCCAAATGTGCCAGGCCTTTTTGCATGGCAATTGTCTAACCCTGACTAGCACCTATACGGTGCCCGGAGAGGCCCGCGCATGGCGCAGTTGGATTCCTGGTCCAAAAGGGAGCAGAAAACGTATGGGGCCCTTTTCGCTCAGGAGTTTCGTTGCCGAACCATTGCAAATTGCCATACCCACATCTAGGGTTAGGGTTACAAAAATGAGGTTTTTTACGGTGCCCGGAGAGGCCCGCGCATGGCGCAGTTGGATTCCTGGTCCAAAAGGGAGCAGAAAACGTATGGGGCCCTTTTCGCTCAGGAGTTTCGTTTGCCGAGCAATTGTCTAACCCCGACTAGCACCTAGGGTTAGGGTTACGAAAATGAGGTTTTTTACGGTGCCCGGAGAGGCCCGCGCATGGCGCAGTTGGATTCCTGGTCCAAAAGGGAGCAGAAAACGTATGGGGCCCTTTTCGCTCAGGAGTTTCGTTGCCGAACCATTGCAAATTGCCATACCCACATCTAGGGTTAGGGTTACGAAAATGAGGTTTTTTACGGTGCCCGGAGAGGCCCGCGCATGGCGCAGTTGGATTCCTGGTCCAAAAGGGAGCAGAAAACGTATGGGGCCCTTTTCGCTCAGGAGTTTCGTTGCCGAGCAATTGTCTAACCCCGACTAGCACCTAGGGTTAGGGTTACGAAAATGAGGTTTTTTACGGTGCCCGGAGAGGCCCGCGCATGGCGCAGTTGGATTCCTGGTCCAAAAGGGAGCAGAAAACGTATGGGGCCATTTTCGCTCAGGAGTTTCGTTGCCGAACCATTGCAAATTGCCATACCCACATCTAGGGTTAGGGTTACAAAAATGAGGTTTTTTACGGTGCCCGGAGAGGCCCGCGCATGGCGCAGTTGGATTCCTGGTCCAAAAGGGAGCAGAAAACGTATGGGGCCCTTTTCGCTCAGGAGTTTCGTTGCCGAGCAATTGTCTAACCCCGACTAGCACCTAGGGTTAGGGTTACGAAAATGAGTTTTTTTACGGTGCCCGGAGAGGCCCGCGCATGGCGCAGTTGGATTCCTGGTCCAAAAGGGAGCAGAAAACGTATGGGGCCCTTTTCGCTCAGGAGTTTCGTTGCCGAACCATTGCAAATTGCCATACCCACATCTAGGGTTAGGGTTACAAAAATGAGGTTTTTTACGGTGCCCGGAGAGGCCCGCGCATGGCGCAGTTGGATTCCTGGTCCAAAAGGGAGCAGAAAACGTATGGGGCCCTTTTCGCTCAGGAGTTTCGTTGCCGAGCAATTGTCTAACCCCGACTAGCACCTAGGGTTAGGGTTACGAAAATGAGGTTTTTTACGGTGCCCGGAGAGGCCCGCGCATGGCGCAGTTGGATTCCTGGTCCAAAAGGGAGCAGAAAACGTATGGGGCCCTTTTCGCTCAGGAGTTTCGTTGCCGAACCATTGCAAATTGCCATACCCACATCTAGGGTTAGGGTTACGAAAATGAGGTTTTTTACGGTGCCCGGAGAGGCCCGCGCATGGCGCAGTTGGATTCCTGGTCCAAAAGGGAGCAGAAAACGTATGGGGCCCTTTTCGCTCAGGAGTTTCGTTGCCGAGCAATTGTCTAACCCCGACTAGCACCTAGGGTTAGGGTTACGAAAATGAGGTTTTTTACGGTGCCCGGAGAGGCCCGCGCATGGCGCAGTTGGATTCCTGGTCCAAAAGGGAGCAGAAAACGTATGGGGCCATTTTCGCTCAGGAGTTTCGTTGCCGAACCATTGCAAATTGCCATACCCACATCTAGGGTTAGGGTTACAAAAATGAGGTTTTTTACGGTGCCCGGAGAGGCCCGCGCATGGCGCAGTTGGATTCCTGGTCCAAAAGGGAGCAGAAAACGTATGGGGCCCTTTTCGCTCAGGAGTTTCGTTGCCGAGCAATTGTCTAACCCCGACTAGCACCTAGGGTTAGGGTTACGAAAATGAGTTTTTTTACGGTGCCCGGAGAGGCCCGCGCATGGCGCAGTTGGATTCCTGGTCCAAAAGGGAGCAGAAAACGTATGGGGCCCTTTTCGCTCAGGAGTTTCGTTGCCGAACCATTGCAAATTGCCATACCCACATCTAGGGTTAGGGTTACAAAAATGAGGTTTTTTACGGTGCCCGGAGAGGCCCGCGCATGGCGCAGTTGGATTCCTGGTCCAAAAGGGAGCAGAAAACGTATGGGGCCCTTTTCGCTCAGGAGTTTCGTTGCCGAGCAATTGTCTAACCCCGACTAGCACCTAGGGTTAGGGTTACGAAAATGAGGTTTTTTACGGTGCCCGGAGAGGCCCGCGCATGGCGCAGTTGGATTCCTGGTCCAAAAGGGAGCAGAAAACGTATGGGGCCCTTTTCGCTCAGGAGTTTCGTTGCCGAACCATTGCAAATTGCCATACCCACATCTAGGGTTAGGGTTACGAAAATGAGGTTTTTTACGGTGCCCGGAGAGGCCCGCGCATGGCGCAGTTGGATTCCTGGTCCAAAAGGGAGCAGAAAACGTATGGGGCCCTTTTCGCTCAGGAGTTTCGTTGCCGAGCAATTGTCTAACCCCGACTAGCACCTAGGGTTAGGGTTACGAAAATGAGGTTTTTTACGGTGCCCGGAGAGGCCCGCGCATGGCGCAGTTGGATTCCTGGTCCAAAAGGGAGCAGAAAACGTATGGGGCCCTTTTCGCTCAGGAGTTTCGTTGCCGAACCATTGCAAATTGCCATACCCACATCTAGGGTTAGGGTTACAAAAATGAGGTTTTTTACGGTGCCCGGAGAGGCCCGCGCATGGCGCAGTTGGATTCCTGGTCCAAAAGGGAGCAGAAAACGTATGGGGCCCTTTTCGCTCAGGAGTTTCGTTGCCGAGCAATTGTCTAACCCCGACTAGCACCTAGGGTTAGGGTTACGAAAATGAGGTTTTTTACGGTGCCCGGAGAGGCCCGCGCATGGCGCAGTTGGATTCCTGGTCCAAAAGGGAGCAGAAAACGTATGGGGCCCTTTTCGCTCAGGAGTTTCGTTGCCGAACCATTGCAAATTGCCATACCCACATCTAGGGTTAGGGTTACGAAAATGAGGTTTTTTACGGTGCCCGGAGAGGCCCGCGCATGGCGCAGTTGGATTCCTGGTCCAAAAGGGAGCAGAAAACGTATGGGGCCCTTTTCGCTCAGGAGTTTCGTTGCCGAGCAATTGTCTAACCCCGACTAGCACCTAGGGTTAGGGTTACGAAAATGAGGTTTTTTACGGTGCCCGGAGAGGCTCGCGCATGGCGCAGTTGGATTCCTGGTTCCTGGGGTGGAGTACTATGAGCGTGAAGTGGAATGGTTCAATAATAACAGGTAGTTTTCTATCAAAATTCCTCCAAATGTACATGTGATGCAGTGAAATATGAATAGTTAGAAGGCTTTTATTCTGAAATGCTACATCAGTTTGCTCTGAAAGTTTCTGGGTGAACACCCGGGGTGAGGTACTATGAGTCTGAAGTGGAATGGTTCAATAATAACAGGTAGTTTTCTATCAATATTCCTCCAAATGTGCCAGGCCTTTTTGCATGGCAATTGTCTAACCCCGACTAGCACCTATACGGTGCCCGGAGAGGCCCGCGCATGGCGCAGTTGGATTCCTGGTCCAAAAGGGAGCAGAAAACGTATGGGGCCCTTTTCGCTCAGGAGTTTCGTTGCCGAACCATTGCAAATTGCCATACCCACATCTAGGGTTAGGGTTACGAAAAT